>NW_027479061.1:0-255575 GCF_051014685.1 Ptiloglossa arizonensis
ATCCGTTCGCGAGATATGGGAGTTTGAAGTTAAAGAATGGTTGAGAAACCATCAAAATTTTCTCTGGTCTGATACTCGAAACCAATAACTGGAATGGCCTAGGGGAAAAGTACACTTACCGCTGTATTCGGGCGAGTTTCTACTTTCAGATGCAACAGGAATTTCTCGAGTTCGTCAATCCGTTCGCGAGATATGGGAGTTTGAAGTGAAAGAATGGTTGAGAAACCATCAAAATTTTCGCATGTCTGATACTCGAAACCAATAACTACAATGGCCTAGGGGAAAAATAGACATACCGTTGTGATCGGGCGGGTTTCTACTTTCAGATGGAACAGCAATTTCTCGAGTTCGTCAATCCGTTCGCGAGATATGGGAGTTTGAAGTTAAGGAATGGTTGAGAAACCATCAAAATTTTCTCTGGTCTGATACTCGAAACCAATAACTGGAATGGCCTAGCGGAAAAGTACACACACCATTGTAATCGGGCGACTTTCTACTTTCAGATGGAACAGCAATTTCTCGAGTTCGTCAATCCGGTCGCGAGATATGGGAGTTTGAAATGAAGGAATGGTTGAGAAACCATCAAAATTTTCGCAAATCTGATACTCGAAAACAATAACTACTATGGCCTAGGGCAAAAATACACATACCGCTGTAATCGTGCGAGTTTCTAATTTCAGATGCTACAGGAATTTCTCGAGTTCGCCAATCCGTTCGCGAGATATGTGAGTTTGAAGTTAAGGAACGCTTGAGCAACCATCAAAATTTTCGCAAGTCTGATACTCGAAATCAATAACTACTATGGCCTAGGGGAAAAGTACACACACCATTGTAATGGGGCGAGTTTCTACTTTCAGATGCAATAGGAATTTCTCGAGTTCGTCAATCCGTTCGCGAGATATGGGAGAGCAAAGTTAAGGAATGCTTGAGAAACCATCAAAATTTTCGCAAGTCTGATACTCGAAAACAATAACTACAATGGCCTAGGGGAAAAATAGACAAACCGTTGTAATCGGGCGAGTTTCTGCTTTCAGATGCCACAGGAATTTGTCGAGTTCGTCAATCCGTTCGCGAGATATGGGAGTTTGAAATTAAGGAACGCTTGAGCAACCATCAAAATTTTCGCAAGTCTGATACTCGAAAACAATAACTACTATGGCCTAGGGCAAAAATACACACAGCGTTGTAATCGGGCGAGTTTCTACTTTCAGATGCAACAGGAATTTCTCGAGTACGTCAATCCGTTCGCGAGATATGGGAGTTTGAAGTTAAGGAATCGTTGAGAAACCATCAAAATTTTCGCTGGTCTGATACTCGAAACCAATAACTGGAATGGCCTAGGGGAAAAGTACACACACCATTGTAATCGGGCGAGTTTCTGCTTTCAGATGCCACAGGAATTTGTCGAGTTCGTCAATCCGTTCGCGAGATATGGGAGTTTGAAATTAAGGAATGGTTGAGAAACCATCAAAATTTTCGCAAGTCTGATTCCCGAAACCAATAACTACAAAGGCCTAGGGGAAAAATACACACACCGTTGTAATCGGGCGAGTTTCTACTTTTAGATGGAACAGCAATTTCTCCAGTTTGACAATCCGTTCGCGAGATATGGGAGTCAGAAGTCAAGGAATGGTTGAGAAACCATCAAAATTTTCGTAAGTCTGAGTCCCGAAAGCAATAACTACAAAGGCCTAGGGGAAAAATACACATACCGTTGTAATCGTGCGAGTTTCTAATTTCAGATGCAACAGGAATTTCTCGAGTTCGTTAATCCGTTCGCGAGATATGGGAGTTTGAAATTACGGAATGGTTGAGAAAGCATCAAAATTTTCGCAAGTCTGATACTCGAAAACAATGACTACAATGGCCTAGGGGAAAAATAGACATACCGTTGTAATCGGGCGAGTTTCTACTTTTAGATGGAACAGCAATTTCTCGAGTTCGTCAATCCGTTCGCGAGATATGGGAGTTTGAAGTTAAAGAATGGTTGAGAAACCATCAAAATTTTCTCTGGTCTGATACTCGAAACCAATAACTGGAATGGCCTAGCGGAAAAGTACGCACACCATTGTAATCGGGCGACTTTCTACTTTCAGACGCAACAGGAATTTCTCCAGTTCGACAATCCGTTCGCGAGATATGGGAGTCAGAAGTCAAGGAATGGTTGAGAAACCATCAAAATTTTCGTAAGTCTGAGTCCCGAAAGCAATAACTACAAAAGCCTAGGGGAAAAATACACATACCGTTGTAATCGTGCGAGTTTCTAATTTCAGATGCAACAGGAATTTCTCGAGTTCGTTAATCCGTTCGCGAGATATGGGAGTTTGAAGTTACGGAATGGTTGAGAAAGCATCAAAATTTTCGCAAGTCTGATACACGAAAACAATAACTACAATGGCCTAGGGGAAAAATAGACATACCGTTGTAATCGGGCGAGTTTCTACTTTCAGATGGAACAGCAATTTCTCGACTCGACAATCCGTTCGCGAGATATGGGAGTTTGAAGTTAAGGAATGGTCGAGAAACCATCAAAATTTTCTCTGGTCTGATACTCGAAACCAATAACTGGAATAGCCTAGGGGAAAAGTACACACACCAGTGTAATCGGGCGAGTTTCTACTTTCAGATGCATCAGGAATTTCTCGAGTTCGTCAATCCGTTCGCGAGATATGGGAGTTTGAAGTTAAGGAAGGATTGAGCAACCATCAAAATTTTCGCAAGTCTGATTCCCGAAACCAATAACTACAAAGGCCTAGGGGAGAACAACACACACCGTTGTAATCGGGCGAGTTTCTACTTTCAGATGGAACAGCAATTTCTCGAGTTCGTCAATCCGGTAGCGAGATATGGGAGTTTGAAATTAAGGAATGGTTGATAAACCATCAAAATTTTCGCTGGTCTGATACTCGAAAACAATAACTGGAATGGCCTAGGGGAAAAGTACACACACCATTGTAATCGGGCGAGTTTCTACTTTCAGATGCAACAGGAATTTCTCGAGTTCGTCAATCCGTTCGCAAGATATGGGAGTTGGAAATTAAGGAATGGTTGAGAAACCATCAAAATTTTCGCAAGTCTGAATCCCGAAACAAATAACTACAAAGGCCTAGGGGAAAAATACACACACCGTTGTAGTCGGGCGAGTTTCTACTTTCAGTGGAACAGCAATTTCTCGAGTTCGTCAATCCGGTCGCGAGATATGGGAGTTTGAAATTAAGGAATGGTTGAGAAACCATCAAAATTTTCAAAAATCTGATACTCGAAAACAATAACTACTATGGCCTAGGGCAAAAATACACATACCGCTGTAATCGTGCGAGTTTCTAATTTTAGATGCTACAGGAATTTCTCGAGTTCGCCAATCCGTTCGCGAGATATGTGAGTTTGAAGTTAAGGAACGCTTGAGCAACCATCAAAATTTTCGCAAGTCTGATACTCGAAATCAATAACTACTATGGCCTAGGGGAAAAATAGACATACCGTTGTAATCGGGCGGGTTTCTACTTTCAGATGGAACAGCAATTTCTCGAGTTCGTCAATCCGTTCGCGAGATATGGGAGTTTGAAGTTAAGGAATGGTTGAGAAACCATCAAAATTTTCTCTGGTCTGATACTCGAAACCAATAACTGGAATGGCCTAGCGGAAAAGTACACACACCATTGTAATCGGGCGACTTTCTACTTTCAGATGGAACAGCAATTTCTCGAGTTCGTCAATCCGGTCGCGAGATATGGGAGTTTGAAATTAAGGAATGGTTGAGAAACCATCAAAATTTTCGCAAATCTGATACTCGAAAACAATAACTACTATGGCCTAGGGCAAAAATACACATACCGCTGTAATCGTGCGAGTTTCTAATTTCAGATGCTACAGGAATTTCTCGAGTTCGCCAATCCGTTCGCGAGATATGTGAGTTTGAAGTTAAGGAACGCTTGAGCAACCATCAAAATTTTCGCAAGTCTGATACTCGAAATCAATAACTACTATGGCCTAGGGGAAAAGTACACACACCATTGTAATGGGGCGAGTTTCTACTTTCAGATGCAATAGGAATTTCTCGAGTTCGTCAATCCGTTCGCGAGATATGGGAGAGCAAAGTTAAGGAATGCTTGAGAAACCATCAAAATTTTCGCAAGTCTGATACTCGAAAACAATAACTACAATGGCCTAGGGGAAAAATAGACATACCGTTGTAATCGGGCGAGTTTCTGCTTTCAGATGCCACAGGAATTTGTCGAGTTCGTCAATCCGTTCGCGAGATATGGGAGTTTGAAATTAAGGAACGCTTGAGCAACCATCAAAATTTTCGCAAGTCTGATACTCGAAAACAATAACTACTATGGCCTAGGGGAAAAGTACACACACCATTGTAATCGGGCGAGTTTCTGCTTTCAGATGCCACAGGAATTTGTCGAGTTCGTCAATCCGTTCGCGAGATATGGGAGTTTGAAATTATGTAATGGTTGAGAAACCATCAAAATTTTCGCAAGTCTGATTCCCGAAACCAATAACTACAAAGGCCTAGGGGAAAAATAGACATACCGTTGTAATCGGGCGAGTTTCTGCTTTCAGATGCCACAGGAATTTGTCGAGTTCGTCAATCCGTTCGCGAGATATGGAGGTTTGAAGTTAAGGAACGCTTGAGCAACCATCAAAATTTTCGCAAGTCTGATACTCGAAAACAATAACTACTATGGCCGAGGGCAAAAATACACATACCGCTGTAATCGGGCGAGTTTCTACTTTCAGATGCAACAGGAATTTCTCGAGTACGTCAATCCGTTCGCGAGATATGGGAGTTTGAAGGTAAGGAATCGTTGAGAAACCATCAAAATTTTCGCTGGTCTGATACTCGAAACCAATAACTGGAATGGCGTAGGGGAAAAGTACACACACCATTGTAATCGGGCGAGTTTCTGCTTTCAGATGCCACAGGAATTTGTCGAGTTCGTCAATCCGTTCGCGAGATATGGGAGTTTGAAATTAAGGAACGCTTGAGCAACCATCAAAATTTTCGCAAGTCTGATTCCCGAAACCAATAACTACAAAGGCCTAGGGGAAAAATACACACACCGTTGTAATCGGGCGAGTTTCTACTTCTAGATGGAACCGCAATTTCTCGAGTTCGTCAATCCGTTCGCGAGATATGGGAGTTTGAAGTTAAAGAATGGTTGAGAAACCATCAAAATTTTCTCTGGTCTGATACTCGAAACCAATAACTGGAATGGCCTAGCGGAAAAGTACGCACACCATTGTAATCGGGCGACTTTCTACTTTCAGACGCAACAGGAATTTCTCGAGTTCGTCAATCCGTTCGCAAGATATGGGAGTTGGAAATTAAGGAACGCTTGAGCAACCATCAAAATTTTCGCAAGTCTGATACTCGAAAACAATAACTACTATGGCCTAGGGCAAAAATACACATACCGCTGTAATCGGGCGAGTTTCTACTTTCAGATGCATCAGGAATTTCTCGAGTTCGTCAATCCGTTCGCGAGATATGGGAGTTTGAAGTTAAGGAAGGATTGAGCAACCATCAAAATTTTCGCAAGTCTGATTCCCGAAACCAATAACTACAAAGGCCTAGGGGAGAACAACACACATCGTTGTAATCGGGCGAGTTTCTACTTTCAGATGGAACAGCAATTTCTCGAGTTCGTCAATCCGGTAGCGTGATATGGGAGTTTGAAATTAAGGAATGGTTGATAAACCATCAAAATTTTCGCTGGTCTGATACTCGAAAACAATAACTGGAATGGCCTAGGGGAAAAGTACACACACCATTGTAATCGGGCGAGTTTCTACTTTCAGATGCAACAGGAATTTCTCGAGTTCGTCAATCCGTTCGCAAGATATGGGAGTTGGAAATTAAGGAATGGTTGAGAAACCATCAAAATTTTCGCAAGTCTGAATCCCGAAACAAATAACTACAAAGGCCTAGGGGAAAAATACACACACCGTTGTAGTCGGGCGAGTTTCTACTTTCAGATGGAACAGCAATTTCTCGAGTTCGTCAATCCGGTCGCGAGATATGGGAGTTTGAAATTAAGGAATGGTTGAGAAACCATCAAAATTTTCGCAAATCTGATACTCGAAAACAATAACTACTATGGCCTAGGGCAAAAATACACATACCGCTGTAATCGTGCGAGTTTCTAATTTTAGATGCTACAGGAATTTCTCGAGTTCGCCAATCCGTTCGCGAGATATGTGAGTTTGAAGTTAAGGAACGCTTGAGCAACCATCAAAATTTTCGCAATTCTGATACTCGAAATCAATAACTACTATGGCCTAGGGGAAAAGTACACACACCATTGTAATGGGGCGAGTTTCTACTTTCAGATGCAATAGGAATTTCTCGAGTTCGTCAATCCGTTCGCGAGATATGGGAGAGCAAAGTTAAGGAATGCTTGAGAAACCATCAAAATTTTCGCAAGTCTGATACTCGAAACCAATAACTACTATGGCCTAGGGGAAAAATACACACACCGTTGTAATCGGGCAAGTTTCTACTTTCAGATGCAACAGGAATTTCTCGAGTTCGTCAATTCGTTCGCGAGATATGGGAGTTTGAAGATAAGGAATGGTTGAGAAACCATCAAAATTTTCGCTGGTCTGATACTCGAAACCAATAACTGGAATGGCCTAGGGGAAAAGTACACTTACCGATGTATTCGGGCGAGTTTCTACTTTCAGATGCAACAGGAATTTCTCGAGTTCGTCAATCCGTTCGCGAGATATGGGAGTTTGAAGTTAAGGAATGGTTGAGAAACCATCAAAATTTTCTCTGGTCTGATACTCGAAACCAATAACTGGAATGGCCTAGCGGAAAAGTACACACACCATTGTAATCGGGCGACTTTCTACTTTCAGATGGAACAGCAATTTCTCGAGTTCGTCAATCCGGTCGCGAGATATGGGAGTTTGAAATTAAGGAATGGTTGAGAAACCATCAAAATTTTCGCAAATCTGATACTCGAAAACAATAACTACTATGGCCTAGGGCAAAAATACACATACCGCTGTAATCGTGCGAGTTTCTAATTTCAGATGCTACAGGAATTTCTCGAGTTCGCCAATCCGTTCGCGAGATATGTGAGTTTGAAGTTAAGGAACGCTTGAGCAACCATCAAAATTTTCGCAAGTCTGATACTCGAAATCAATAACTACTATGGCCTAGGGGAAAAGTACACACACCACTGTAATGGGGCGAGTTTCTACTTTCAGATGCAATAGGAATTTCTCGAGTTCGTCAATCCGTTCGCGAGATATGGGAGAGCAAAGTTAAGGAATGCTTGAGAAACCATCAAAATTTTCGCAAGTCTGATACTCGAAACCAATAACTACTATGGCCTAGGGGAAAAATACACACACCGTTGTAATCGGGCAAGTTTCTACTTTCAGATGCAACAGGAATTTCTCGAGTTCGTCAATTCGTTCGCGAGATATGGGAGTTTGAAGATAAGGAATGGTTGAGAAACCATCAAAATTTTCGCTGGTCTGATACTCGAAACCAATAACTGGAATGGCCTAGGGGAAAAGTACACTTACCGCTGTATTCGGGCGAGTTTCTACATTCAGATGCAACAGGAATTTCTCGAGTTCGTCAATCCGTTCGCGAGATATGGGAGTTTGAAGTTAAGGAATGGTTGAGAAACCATCAAAATTTTCGCATGTCTGATACTGGAAACCAATAACTACAATGGCCTAGGGGAAAAATAGACATACCGTTGTAATCGGGCGGGTTTCTACTTTCAGATGGAACAGCAATTTCTCGAGTTCGTCAATCCGTTCGCGAGATATGGTAGTTTGAAGTTAAGGAATGGTTGAGAAACCATCAAAATTTTCTCTGGTCTGATACTCGAAACCAATAACTGGAATGGCCTAGCGGAAAAGTACACACACCATTGTAATCGGGCGACTTTCTACTTTCAGATGGAACAGCAATTTCTCGAGTTCGTCAATCCGTTCGCGAGATATGGGAGTTTGAAATTAAGGAATGCTTGAGAAACCATCAAAATTTTCGCAAGTCTGATACTCGAAAACAATAACTACAATGGCCTAGGGGAAAAATAGACATACCGTTGTAATCGGGCGAGTTTCTACATTCAGATGGAACAGCAATTTCTCGACTCGACAATCCGTTCGCGAGATATGGGAGTTTGAATTTAAGGAATGGTCGAGAAACCATCAAAATTTTCTCTGGTCTGATACTCGAAACCAATAACTGGAATAGCCTAAAGGAAAAGTACACACACCATTGTAATCGGGCGAGTTTCTACTTTCAGATGCAACAGGAATTTCTCGAGTTCGTCAATCCGTTCGCGAGATATGGGAGTTTGAAGTTAAGGAAGGATTGAGCAACCATCAAAATTTTCGCAAGTCTGATTCTCGAAACCAATAACTACAAAGGCCTAGGGGAGAACTACACACACCGTTGTAATCTGGCGAGTTTCTACTTTCAGATGGAACAGCAATTTCTCGAGTTCGTCAATCCGTTCGCGAGATATGGGAGTTGGAAATTAAGAAATGGTTGAGAAACCATCAAAATTTTCGCAAGTCTGAATCCCGAAACAAATAACTACAAAGGCCTAGGGGAAAAATACACACACCATTGTAATCGCGCGACTTTCTACTTTCAGATGGAACAGCAATTTCTCGAGTTCGTCCATCCGTTCGCGAGATGTGGGAGTTTGAAATTAAGGAATGGTTGAGAAACCATCAAAATTTTCGCAAGTCTGATACTCGAAAACAATAACTACTATGGCCTAGGGCAAAAATACACATACCGTTGTAATCGGGCGAGTTTCTGCTTTCAGATGCAATAGGAATTTCTCGAGTTCGTCAATCCGTTCGCGTGATATGGGAGTTAGAAGTTAAGGAATGGTTGAGAAACCATCAAAATTTTCGCAAGTCTGATACTCGAAACCAATAACTGGAATGGCGTAGCGGAAAAGTACACACACCATTGTAATTGGGCGACTTTCTACTTTCAGATGCATCAGGAATTTCTCGAGTTCGTCAATCCGTTCGCGTGATATGGGAGTTTGAAGTTAAGGAATGGTTGAGAAACCATAAAAATTTTCGCATGTCTGATACTCGAAACCAATAACTACAATGGCCTAGGGGAAAAATACACATAGCTTTGTAATCGGGCGAGTTTCTACTTTCAGATGCAACAGGAATTTCTCGAGTTCGTCCATCCGTTCGCGAGATGTGGGAGTTTGAAATTAAGGAATGGTTGAGAAACCATCAAAATTTTCGCAAGTCTGATACTCGAAAACAATAACTACTATGGCCTAGGGCAAAAATACACATACCGTTGTAATCGGGCGAGTTTCTGCTTTCAGACGCAATAGGAATTTCTCGAGTTCGTCAATCCGTTCGCGTGATATGGGAGTTTGAAGTTAAGGAATGGTTGAGAACCCATCAAAATTTTCGCATGTCTGATACTCGAAACCAATAACTGGAATGGCTTAGAGGAAAAGTACACACACCATTGTAATGGGGCGAGTTTCTACTTTCAGATGCAACAGGAATTTCTCCAGTTCGTCAATCCGTTCGCGAGATATGGGAGTTAGAAGTTAAGGAATGGTTGAGAAACCATCAAAAT
The DNA here is from genome assembly GCF_051014685.1 of Ptiloglossa arizonensis. NCBI lineage: Eukaryota > Metazoa > Arthropoda > Insecta > Hymenoptera > Colletidae > Ptiloglossa > Ptiloglossa arizonensis. Next base: position 9,614 of record NW_027479061.1, read on the forward strand.
TTTCGCAAGTCTGATACTCGAAACCAATAACTACTATGGCCTAGGGGAAAAGTACACACACCGTTGTAATCGGGCGAGTTTCTACTTTCAGATGCAACCGGAATTTCTCGAGTTCGTCAATCCGTTCGCGTGATATGGGAGTTTGAAGTTAAGGAACGCTTGAGCAACAATCAAAATTTTCGCAAAACTGATACTCGGAACCAATAACTACTATGGCCTAGGGGAAAAGTACACACACCATTGTAATCGGGCGAGTTTCTACTTTCAGGTGCAACAGGAACTTCTCCTGTTCGTCAATCCGTTCGCGAGATATGGGAGTTTGAAGTTAAGGAATGGTTGAGCAACCATCAAAATTTTCGCAAATCTGATTCCCGAAGCCAATAACTACAAAGGCCTAGGGGAAAAATACACACACCATTGTAATCGGGCGAGTTTCTACTGTCAGATGCAACAAGAATTTCTCGAGTTCGTCAATCCGTTCGCGAGATATGGGAGTTCGAAGTTAAGGAATGGTTGAGAAACCATCAAAATTTTCGCAAGTCTGATACTCGAAACCAATAACTACTATGGCCTAGGGGAAAAGTACAAACACCATTGTAATCGGGAGAGTTTCTACTTTCAGATGCAACAGGAATTTCTCGAGTTCGTCAGTCCGTTCGCGAGATATGGGAGTTTGAAGTTAAGGAATGGTTGAGCAACCATCAAAATTTTCGCAAGTCTGATTCCCGAAGCCAATAACTACAAAGGCCTAGGGGAAAAGTACACACACCATTGTAATCGGGCGAGTTTCTACTTTCAGATGCAACAGGAATTTCTCGAGTTCGTCAATCCGCTCGCGAGATATGGGAGTTCGAAATTAAGGAATGGTTGAAAAGCCATCAAAATTTTCGCAAAACTGATACTCGGAACCAATAACTACTATGGCCTAGGGGAAAAGTACACACACCATTGTAATCGGGCGAGTTTCTACTTTCAGATGCAACAGGAATTTCTCGAGTTCGTCAATCCGCTCGCGAGATATGGGAGTTCGAAATTAAGGAATGGTTGAAAAGCCATCAAAATTTTCGCAAGTCTGATACTCGAAAACAATAACTACTATGGCCTAGGGTAAAAATTTACATACCGCTGTAATCGGGCGAGTTTCTACTTTCAGATGGAACAGCAATTTCTCGAGTTCGTCAATCCGTTCGCGAGATATGGGAGTTTGAAGTTAAGGAATGGTTGAGAAACCATCAAAATTTTCTCTCGTCTGATACTCGAAACCAATAACTGGAATGGCCTAAGGGAAAAGTACACACACCATTGTAATGGGGCGAGTTTCTACTTTCAGATGCAAAAGGAACTTCTCGAGTTCGTCAATCCGTTCGCGTGATATGGGAGTTTGAAGTTAAGGAATGGTTGAGAAACCATCAAAATTTTCGCATGCCTGATACTCGAAACCTATAACTACAATGGCCTAGGGGAAAAATAGACATACCGTTGTAGTCGGGCGAGTTTCTACTTTCAGATGGAACAGCAATTTCTCGAGTTCGACAATCCGTTCGCGAAGTATGGGAGTCTGAAGTTAAGGAATGGTTGAGAAACCATCAAAATTTTCTCTGGTCTGATTCCCGAAGCCAATAACTACAAAGGCCTAGGGGAAAAGTACACACACCATTGTAATCGGGCGAGTTTCTACTTTCAGATGCCACAGGAATTTCTCGAGTTCGTCAATCCGTTCGCGAGATATGGGAGTTTGAAGTTAAGGAATGGTTGAGCAACCATCAAAATTTTCGCAAGTCTGATTCCCGAAGCCAATAACTACAAAGGCCTAGGGGAAAAATACATATACCGTTGTAAACGTTCGAGTTTCTAGTTTCAGATGCAACAGGAATTTCTCGAGTTCGTCAATCCGTTCGCGAGATATGGGAGTTCGAAGTTAAGGAATGGTTGAGAAACCATCAAAATTTTCGCATGTCTGATACTCGAAACCAATAACTACTATGGCCTAGGGGAAAAGTACACACACCATTGTAATCGGGCGAGCTTCTACTTTCAGATGCAACAGGAATATCTCGAGTTCGTCAATCCGTTCGCGAGACATGGGAGTTCGATGTTAAGGAATGGTTGAGAAACCATCAAAATTTTCGCAAGTCTGATTCCCGAAACCAATATCTACAAAGGCCTAGGGGAAAAATACACATACCGTTGTAATCGGGTGAGTTTCTACTTTCAGATGCGACAGGAATTTCTCGAGTTCGTCAATCTGTTCGCGAGATATGGGAGTTCGAAGTTAAGGAATGGTTGAGAAACCATCAAAATTTTCTCTCGTCTGATACTCGAAACCAATAACTGGAATGGCCTAAGGGAAAAGTACACACACCATTGTAATGGGGCGAGTTTCTACTTTCAGATGCAACAGGAACTTCTCGAGTTCGTCAATCCGTTCGCGTGATATGGGAGTTTGAAGTTAAGGAATGGTTGAGAAACCATCAAAATTTTCGCATGTCTGATACTCGAAACCTATAACTACAATGGCCTAGGGGAAAAATAGACATACCGTTGTAGTCGGGCGAGTTTCTACTTTCAGATGGAACAGCAATTTCTCGAGTTCGACAATCCGTTCGCGAAGTATGGGAGTCTGAAGTTAAGGAATGGTTGAGAAACCATCAAAATTTTCTCTGGTCTGATTCCCGAAGCCAATAACTACAAAGGCCTAGGGGAAAAGTACACACACCATTGTAATCGGGCGAGTTTCTACTTTCAGATGCCACAGGAATTTCTCGAGTTCGTCAATCCGTTCGCGAGATATGGGAGTTTGAAGTTAAGGAATGGTTGAGCAACCATCAAAATTTTCGCAAGTCTGATTCCCGAAGCCAATAACTACAAAGGGCTAGGGGAAAAATACATATACCGTTGTAAACGTGCGAGTTTCTAGTTTCAGATGCAACAGGAATTTCTCGAGTTCGTCAATCCGTTCGCGAGATATGGGAGTTCGAAGTTAAGGAATGGTTGAGAAACCATCAAAATTTTCGCATGTCTGATACTCGAAACCAATAACTACTATGGCCTAGGGGAAACGTACACACACCATTGTAAACGGGCGAGCTTCTACTTTCAGATGCAACAGGAATATCTCGAGTTCGTCAATCCGTTCGCGAGACATGGGAGTTCGATGTTAAGGAATGGTTGAGAAACCATCAAAATTTTCGCAAGTCTGATTCCCGAAACCAATATCTACAAAGGCCTAGGGGAAAAATACACATACCGTTGTAATCGGGTGAGTTTCTACTTTCAGATGCGACAGGAATTTCTCGAGTTCGTCAATCTGTTCGCGAGATATGGGAGTTCGAAGTTAAGGAATGGTTGAGAAACCATAAAAATTTTCCAAGTCTGATACACGAAACCAATAACTACAAAGTCCTAGGTGAACAGTACACACACCATTGTAATCGGGCGAGTTTCTACTGTCAGATGCAACAGGAATTTCTCGAGTTCGTCAATCCGTTCGGGAGATATGGGAGTTCGAAGTTAAGGAATGGTTTAGAGACCATCAAAATTTTCGCAAGTCTGATACTCGAAACCAATAACTACTATGGCCTAGGGGAAAAGTACAAACACCATTGTAATCGGGCGAGTTTCTACTTTCAGATGCAACAGGAAGATCTCGAGTTCGTCAGTCCGTTCGCGAGATATGAGAGTTTGAAATTAAGGAACGCTTGAGCAACATCAAAATTTTCGCAAGTCTGATACTCGAAACCAATAACTACTATGGCCTAGGGGAAAAGTACACACACCATTGTAATCGGGCGAGTTTCTACTTTCAGATGCAACAGGAATTTCTCGAGTTCGTCAATCCGCTCGCGAGATATGGGAGTTTGAAATTAAGGAATGGTTGAAGAGCCATCAAAATTTTCGCAAGTCTGATACTCGAAAACAATAACTACTATGGCCTAGGGCAAAAATTTACATACCGCTGTAATCGGGCGAGTTTCTACTTTCAGATGGAACAGCAATTTCTCGAGTTCGTCAATCCGTTCGCGAGATATGGGAGTTTGAAGTTAAGGAATGGTTGAGAAACCATCAAAATTTTCTCTCGTCTGATACTCGAAACCAATAACTGGAATGGCCTAAGGGAAAAGTACACACACCACTGTAATGGGGCGAGTTTCTACTTTCAGATGCAACAGGAACTTCTCGAGTTCGTCAATCCGTTCGCGTGATATGGGAGTTTGAAGTTAAGGAATGGTTGAGAAACCATCAAAATTTTCGCATGTCTGATACTCGAAACCTATAACTACAATGGCCTAGGGGAAAAATAGACATACCGTTGTAATCGGGCGAGTTTCTACTTTCAGATGGAACAGCAATTTCTCGAGTTCGACAATCCGTTCGCGAAGTATGGGAGTTTGAAGTTAAGGAATGGTTGAGAAACCATCAAAATTTTCTCTGGTCTGATACTCGAAACCAATAACTGGAATGGCGTAGCGGAGAAGTACACACACCATTGTAATTGGGCGACTTCCTACTTTCAGATGCATCAGGAATTTCTCGAGTTCGTCAATCCGTTCGCGAAATATTGGAGTTTGAAGTTAAGGAATGGTTGAGAAACCATCAAAATTTTCGCTGGTTTGATACTCGAAATCAATAACTGGAATGGCCTAGGGGAAAAGTACACACACCATTGTAATGGGGCGAGTTTCTACTTTCAGATGCAACAGGAGCTTCTCGAGTTCGTCAATCCGTTCGCGTGATATGGGAGTTTGAAGTTAAGGAATGGTTGAGAAACCATAAAAATTTTCGCATGTCTGATACTCGAAACCAATAACTGCAATGGCCTAGGGGAAAAATACACATAGCTTTGTAATCGGGCGAGTTTCTACTTTCAGATGCAACAGGAATTTCTCGAGTTCGTCCATCCGTTCGCGAGATGTGGGAGTTTGAAATTAAGGAATGGTTGAGAAACCATCAAAATTTTCGCAAGTCTGATATTCGAAAACAATAACTACTATGGCCTAGGGCAAAAATACACAGACCGTTGTAATCGGGAGAGTTTCTACTTTCAGATGCAACAGAAATTTTTGGGATTCGTCAATCCGTTCGCGAAATATCGGAGTTTGGATTTAAGAGATGATTGAGAAACCATCAAAATTTTCGCAATTCTGATGCTAGAAAAGAATAACAGGAATGGCCTAGGGGAAAAGTACACACACCATTCTAATCGGGCGAGTCTCTACTTTCAGATGCAACAGGAATTTCTCGATTTCGTCAATCCGTTCGCGAGATATGGGAGTTTGAAGTTAAGGAATGGTTGAGAAACCATAAAAATTTTCCAAGTCTGATACACGAAACCAATAACTACAAAGGCCTGGGAGAAAAATACTCACACCATTGTAATCGGGCGAGTTTCTACTTTCAGATGAAACAGGAATTTCTCCAGTTCATCAATCCGTTCGCGAGATATGGGAGTTTGAAGTTAAGGAACGCTTGAGCCACCATCAAAATTTTCGCAAGTCTGATACTCGAAACCAATAACTACTATGGCCTAGGGGAAAAATACACACACCGTTGTAATCGGGCGAGTTTCTACTTTCAGATGCAACAGGAATTTCTCGAGTTCGTCAATCCGCTCGCGAGATATGGGAGTTTGAAGTTAAGGAATGGTTGAGAAACCATCAAAATTTTCGCTGGTCTGATACTCGAAACCATTAACTGGAATGGCCTAGGGGAAAAGTACTCACACCATTGTAATCGGGCGAGTTTCTACTTTCAGATGCAACAGGAATTTCTCGAGTTCGTCAATCCGTTCGCGAGATATGGGAGTTTGAAGTTAAGGAATGGTTGAGAAACCATCAAAATTTTCGAAAGTCTGATACTCGAAACCAATAACTACTATGGCCTAGGGGAAAAATACACAGACCGTTGTAATCGGGCGAGTATCTGCTTTCAGATGCAACAGGAATTTCTCGAGTTCGTCAATCCGTTCGCGCGATATGGGAGTTTGAAGTTAAGGAATGGTTGAGAATCCATCAAAACTTTCGCAAGTCTGAAACTCGAAACCAATAACTGGAATGGCCTAGGGGAAAAGTACACACACCATTGTAATCGGGCGAGTTTCTACATTCAGATGCAACAGGAATATCCCGAGTTCGTCAATCCGTTCGCCAGATATGGGAATTTGAAGATAAGGAATTGTTGAGAAACCGTCAAAATTTTCGCATGTCTGATACTCGAAACCAATAACTACTATGGCCTAGGGGAAAAGTACACACACCATTGTAATCGGGCGAGCTTCTACTTTCAGATGCAACAGGAATTTCTCGAGTTCGTCAATCCGTTCGCGAGACATGGGAGTTCGATGTTAAGGAATGGTTGAGAAACCATCAAAATTTTCGCAAGTCTGATTCCCGAAACTAATATCTACAAAGGCCTAGGGGAAAAATACGCATACCGTTGTAATCGGGCGAGTTTCTACTTTCAGATGCGACAGGAATTTCTCGAGTTCGTCAGTCCGTTCGCGTGATATGGGAGTTTGAAGTTAAGGAATGGTTGAGAAACCATCAAAATTTTCGCACGTCTGATACTCGAAACCAATATCTACAATGGCATAGGGGAAAAATAGACATACCGTTGTAATCGGGCGGGTTTCTACCTTCAGATGGAACAGCAATTTCTCGAGTTCGTCAATCCGTTCGCGAGATATGGGAGTTTGAAGTTAAGGAATGGTTGAGAAACCATAAAAATTTTCCAAGTCTGATACACGAAACCAATAACTACGAAGGCCTAGGTGAAAAATACACACACCATTGTAATCGGGCGAGTTTCTACTTTCAGATGAAACAGGAATTTCTCCAGTTCGTCAATCCGTTCGCGAGATATGGGAGTTTGAAGATAAGGAACGCTTGAGCCACCATCAAAATTTTCGCAAGTCTGATACTCGAAACCAATAACTACTATGGCCTAGGGGAAAAATACACATACCGTTGTAATCGGGAGAGTTTCTACTTTCAGATGCAACAGAAATTTTTCGGATTCGTCAATCCGTTCGCGAAATATCGGAGTTTGGATTTAAGAGATGATTGAGAAACCATCAAAATTTTCGCAATTCTGATGCTAGAAAAGAATAACAGGAATGGTCTAGGGGAAAAGTACACACACCATTGTAATCGGGCGAGCTTCTACTTTCAGATGCAACAGGAATTTCTCGAGTTCGTCAATCCGTTCGCGAGACATGGGAGTTCGATGTTAAGGAATGGTTGAGAAACCATCAAAATTTTCGCAAGTCTGATTCCCGAAACTAATATCTACAAAGGCCTAGGCGAAAAATACACATACCGTTGTAATCGGGCGAGTTTCTACTTTCAGATGCGACAGGAATTTCTCGAGTTCGTCAGTCCGTTCGCGTGATATGGGAGTTTGAAGTTAAGGAATGGTTGAGAAACCATCAAAATTTTCGCACGTCTGTTACTCGAAACCAATAACTACAATGGCCTAGGGGAAAAATAGACATACCGTTGTAATCGGGCGGGTTTCTACTTTCAGATGGAACAGCAATTTCTCGAGTTCGTCAATCCGTTCGCGAGATATGGGAGTTTGAAGTTAAGGAATGGTTGAGAAACCATAAAAATTTTCCAAGTCTGATACACGAAACCAATAACTACAAAGGCCTAGGTGAAAAATACACACACCATTGTAATCGGGCGAGTTTCTACTTTCAGATGAAACAGGAATTTCTCCAGTTCGTCAATCCGTTCGCGAGATATGGGAGTTTGAAGATAAGGAACGCTTGAGCCACCATCAAAATTTTCGCAAGTCTGATACTCGAAACCAATAACTACTATGGCCTAGGGGAAAAATACACATACCGTTGTAATCGGGAGAGTTTCTACTTTCAGATGCAACAGAAATTTTTCGGATTCGTCAATCCGTTCGCGAAATGTCGGAGTTTGGATTTAAGAGATGATTGAGAAACCATCAAAATTTTCGCAATTCTGATGCTAGAAAAGAATAACAGGAGTGGCCTAGGGGAAAAGTACACACACCATTGTAATCGGGCGAGTCTCTACTTTCAGATGCAACAGGAATTTCTCGATTTCGTCAATCCGTTCGCGAGATATGGGAGTTTGAAGTTAAGGAATGGTTGAGAAACCATAAAAATTTTCCAAGTCTGATACACGAAACCAATAACTACAAAGGCCTGGGAGAAAAATACTCACACCATTGTAATCGGGCGAGTTTCTACTTTCAGATGAAACAGGAATTTCTCCAGTTCATCAATCCGTTCGCGAGATATGGGAGTTTGAAGTTAAGGAACGCTTGAGCCACCATCAAAATTTTCGCAAGTCTGATACTCGAAACCAATAACTACTATGGCCTAGGGGAAAAATACACATACCGTTGTAATCGGGAGAGTTTCTACTTTCAGATGCAACAGAAATTTTTCGGATTCGTCAATCCGTTCGCGAAATATCGGAGTTTGGATTTAAGAGATGATTGAGAAACCATCAAAATTTTCGCAATTCTGATGCTAGAAAAGAATAACAGGAATGGCCTAGGGGAAAAGTACACACACCATTGTAATCGGGCGAGCTTCTACTTTCAGATGCAACAGGAATTTCTCGAGTTCGTCAATCCGTTCGCGAGACATGGGAGTTCGATGTTAAGGAATGGTTGAGAAACCATCAAAATTTTCGCAAGTCTGATTCCCGAAACTAATATCTACAAAGGCCTAGGCGAAAAATACACATACCGTTGTAATCGGGCGAGTTTCTACTTTCAGATGCGACAGGAATTTCTCGAGTTCGTCAGTCCGTTCGCGTGATATGGGGGTTTGAAGTTAAGGAATGGTTGAGAAACCATCAAAATTTTCGCACGTCTGATACTCGAAACCAATAACTACAATGGCCTAGGGGAAAAATAGACATACCGTTGTAATCGGGCGGGTTTCTACTTTCAGATGGAACAGCAATTTCTCGAGTTCGTCAATCCGTTCGCGAGATATGGGAGTTTGAAGTTAAGGAATGGTTGAGAAACCATAAAAATTTTCCAAGTCTGATACACGAAACCAATAACTACAAAGGCCTAGGTGAAAAATACACAGACCGTTGTAATCGGGCGAGTATCTGCTTTCAGATGCAACAGGAATATCCCGAGTTCGTAAATCCGTTCGCCAGATATGGGAATTTGAAGCTAAGGAATGGTTGAGAAACCGTCAAAATTTTCGCAAGTCTGATACTCGAAACCAATAACCGGAATGGCCCAGGGGAAAAGTACACACACCATTGTAATCGGGCGAGTTTCTACATTCAGATGCAACAGGAATATCTCGAGTTCCTCCATCCGTTCGCCAGATATGGGAATTTGAAGCTAAGGAATGGTTGAGAAACCATCAAAATTTTCGCAAATCTGATACTCGAAACCAATAACCGGAATGGCCCAGGGGAAAAGTACACACACCATTGTAATCGGGCGAGTTTCTACATTCAGATGCAACAGGAATATCTCGAGTTCCTCCATCCGTTCGCCAGATATGGGAATTTGAAGCTAAGGAATGGTTGAGAAACCATCAAAATTGTCGCTGGTCTGATACTCGAAACCAATAACTGGAATGGCCTAGGGGAAAAGTACTCACACCATTGTAATCGGGCGAGTTTCTACTTTCAGATGCAACAGGAATTTCTCGAGTTCGTCAATCCGTTCGCGAGATATGGGAGTTTGAAGTTAAGGAATGGTTGAGAAACCATCAAAACTTTCGCAAGTCTGAAACTCGATACCAATAACTGGAATGGCCTAGGGGAAAAGTACACACACCATTGTAATCGGGCGAGTTTCTACATTCAGATGCAACAGGAATATCCCGAGTTCGTAAATCCGTTCGCCAGATATGGGAATTTGAAGCTAAGGAATGGTTGAGAAACCGTCAAAATTTTCGCAAGTCTGATACTCGAAACCAATAACCGGAATGGCCCAGGGGAAAAGTACACACACCATTGTAATCGGGCGAGTTTCTACATTCAGATGCAACAGGAATATCTCGAGTTCCTCCATCCGTTCGCCAGATATGGGAATTTGAAGCTAAGGAATGGTTGAGAAACCATCAAAATTTTCGCAAATCTGATACTCGAAACCAATAACTGGAATGGCCTAGGGGAAAAGTACGCACACCATTGTAATCGGGCGAGTTTCTACATTCAGATGCAACAGGAATATCCCGAGTTCGTCAATCCGTTCGCGAGATATGGGAGTTAGAAGTTAAGGAATGGTTGAGAGTCCATCAAAATTTTCGCAAGTCTGATACTCGAAACCAACATCTAGAATGTCCTAGGGGAAAAAGGACATTCGAGTATCTAGCTTTCGAAAATTTTAAGGGTTTCTCAACCATTCCTTATCTTCAAACTCCCATATCTCGCGAACGGATTGGCGAACTCGAGAAATTCCTGTTGCATCTGAAAGCAGAAACTCGCCCGATTACAATGGTATGTGTATTTTTGCCCTAGGCCATAGTTGTTATTGGTTTCTAGTATCAGACTTGCGAAGATTTTGATGGTTTCTCAACCATTCCTTAACTTCATACTCCCATATCTCGCGAACGGATTGACGAACTCGAGATATTCCTGTTGCATCTGAATGTAGAAACTCGCCCGATTACAATGGTGTGTGCACTTTTCCCCTAGACCATTCCGGTTATTGGTTTCGAGTATCAGACTTGCGAAAGTTTTGATGGTTTCTCAACCATTCCTTAACTTCTAACTCCCATATCTCGCGAACGGATTGACGAACTCGAGATATTCCTGTTGCATCTGAAAGCAGAAACTCGCTCGATTACAATGGTGTGCGTACTTTTCCCCTAGGCCATTCCAGTTATTGGTTTCGAGTATCAGACTTGCGAAAATTTTGATGGTTTCTCAACCATTCCTTAACTTCAAACTTCCATATCTCGCGAACGGATTGACGAACTCCAGAAATTCCTGTTGCATATGAAAGCTGAAACTCGCCCGATTACAACGGTATGTGTATTTTTGCCCTAGGCCATAGTAGTTATTGGTTTCCCATATCAGACTTGCGAAAATTTTGATGGTCTCTCAACCATTCCTTAGCTTCAAATTCCCATATCTCGCGAACGGATTGACGAACTCGAGATATTCCTGTTGCATCTGAATGTAGAAACTCGCCCGATTACAATGGTGTGTGTACTTTTCCCCTAGGCCATTCCGGTTATTGGTTTCGAGTATCAGACTTGCGAAAGTTTTGATGGTTTCTCAACCATTCCTTAACTTCTAACTCCCATATCTCGCGAACGGATTGACGAACTCGAGATATTCCTGTTGCATCTGAAAGCAGAAACACGCCCGATTACAATGGTATGTGTATGTTTGCCCTAGGCCATAGTAGTTATTGGTTTCGAGTATCAGACTTGCGAAAATTTCGATGGTATCTCAACCATTCCTTAGCTTCAAATACCCATATCTGGCGAACGGATTGACGAACTTGAGATACTCCTGTTGCATCTGAATGTGGAAACTCGCCCGATTACAATGGTGTGTGATCTTTTCCCCTAGGCCACTCCAGTTATTGGTTTCGAGTATCAGACTTGCGAAAATTTTGATGGTTTCTCAACCATTCCTTAACTTCAAACTTCCATATCTCGCGAACGGATTGACGAACTCGAGAAATTCCTGTTGCATCTGAAAGCAGATACTCGCCCGATTATAACGGTCTGTGTATTTTTCCCCTAGGACATTCTAGTTATTGGCTTCGAGTATCAGACTTGCGAAAATTTTGATGGTTTCTCAACCATTCCTTAGCTTCAAATTCCCATATCTGGCGAACGGATTGACGAACTCGAGATATTCCTGTTGCATCTGAATGTAGAAACTCGCCCGATTACAATGGTGTGCGTACTTTTCCCCTAGGCCATTCGAGTTATTGGTTTCGAGTATCAGACTTGGGAAGATTTTGATTGTTTCTCAACCATTCCATAACTTCAAACTCCCATATCTCGCGAACGGATTGACGAACTCGAGAAATTCCTGTTGCATATGAAAGCAGAAACTCGCCCGATTACAACGGTATGTGTATTTTTGCCCTAGGCCATAGTTGTTATTGGTTTCTAGTATCAGACTTGCGAAGATTTTGATGGTTTCTCAACAATTCCTTAACTTCAAACTCCCATATCTCGCGAACGGATTGACGAACTCGAGATATTCCTGTTGCATCTGACGAACTCCAGAAATTCCTGTTGCATCTGAAAGCAGAAACTCGCCCGATTACAATGGTATGTGTATTTTTGCCCTAGGCCATAGTTGTTATTGGTTTGGAGTATCAGACTAGCGAAAATTTTGATGGTTTCTCAACCATTCCTTATCTTCAAACTCCCATATCTCGCGAACGGATTGACGAACTCGAGATATTCCTGTTGCATCTGAATGTAGAAACTCGCCCGATTACAATGGTGTGTGTCCTTTTCCCCTAGGGCATTCCGGTTATTGGTTTCGAGTATCAGACTTGCGAAAGTTTTGATAGTTTCTCAACCATTCCTTAACTTCAAACTACCATATCTCGCGAACGGATTGACGAACTCGAGAAATTCCTGTTGCATCTGAAAGCAGATACTCGCCCAATTACAACGGTCTGTGTATTTTTCCCGCAGGCCATAGTATTTATTGGTTTCGAGTATCTGACTTTCGAAAATTTTGATGGTTTCTCAACCATTCCTTAACTTCAAACTCCCATATCTCGCGAACGGATTGACGAACTCGAGAAATTCCTGTTGCATCTGAAAGCAGAAACTCGCCCGATCACAACGGTGTGTGTACTTTTCCCCTAGGCCATTCCAGTTATTGGTTTCGAGTATCAGACTTGCGAAAATTTTGATGGTTTCTCAACCATTCCTTAACTTCAAATTCCCATATCTCGCGAACGGATTGACGAACTCGAGAAATTCCTGTTGCATCTGAAAGCAGATACTCGCCCGATTACAACGGTCTGTGTATTTTTCCCCTAGGACATTCTAGTTATTGGCTTCGAGTATCAGACTTGCGAAAATTTTGATGGTTTCTCAACCATTCCTTAGCTTCAAATTCCCATATCTGGCGAACGGATTGACGAACTCGAGATATTCCTGTTGCATCTGAATGTAGAAACTCGCCCGATTACAATGGTGTGCGTACTTTTCCCCTAGGCCATTCGAGTTATTGGTTTCGAGTATCAGACTTGGGAAGATTTTGATTGTTTCTCAACCATTCCTTAACTTCAAACTCCCATATCTCGCGAACGGATTGACGAACTCGAGAAATTCCTGTTGCATATGAAAGCAGAAACTCGCCCGATTACAACGGTATGTGTATTTTTGCCCTAGGCCATAGTTGTTATTGGTTTCTAGTATCAGACTGGCGAAGATTTTGATGGTTTCTCAACAATTCCTTAACTTCAAACTCCCATATCTCGCGAACGGATTGACGAACTCGAGATATTCCTGTTGCATCTGACGAACTCCAGAAATTCCTGTTGCATCTGAAAGCAGAAACTCGCCCGATTACAATGGTATGTGTATTTTTGCCCTAGGCCATAGTTGTTATTGGTTTGGAGTATCAGACTAGCGAAAATTTTGATGGTTTCTCAACCATTCCTTATCTTCAAGCTCCCATATCTCGCGAACGGATTGGCGAACTCGAGAAATTCCTATTGCATCTGAAAGCAGAAACTCGCCCGATTACAATGGTATGTGTATTTTTGCCCTAGGCCATAGTTGTTATTGGTTTCTAGTATCAGACTTGCGAAGATTTTGATGGTTTCTCAACCATTCCTTAACTTCAAACTCCCATATCTAGCGAACGGATTGACGAACTCGAGAAATTCCTGTTGCATCTGAAAGCAGATACTCGCCCGATTACAACGGTCTGTGTATTTTTCCCCTAGGCCATAGTAGTTATTGGTTTCGAGTATCTAACTTTCGAAAATTTTAATGGTTTCTCAACCATTCCTTAATTTCAAACTCCCATATCTCGCGAACGGATTGACGAACTCGAGAAATTCCTGTTGCACCTGAAAGTAGAAACTCGCCGATTACAGTGGTGTGTGTACTTTTCCCCTAGGCCATAGTAGTTATTGGTTTCGAGTATCTAACTTTCGAAAATTTTAATGGTTTCTCAACCATTCCTTAATTTCAAACTCCCATATCTCGCGATCGGATTGACGAACTCCAGAAATTCCTGTTGCATCTGAAAGCAGATACTCGCCCGATTACAATGGTCTGTGTATTTTTGCCCTAGGCCATAGAAGTTATTGGTTTCGAGTATCAGACTTGCGAAAGTTTTGATGGTTTCTCAACCATTCCTTAATTTTAAACTCCCATATCTCGCGAACGGATTGACGAAATTGAGAAATTCCTGTTGCATCTGAAAGCAGGTACTCGCCCGATTACAACGGTCCGTGTATTTTTCCCTAGGCCATTGTAGTTACTGGTTTCGAGTATCAGACTTGCGAAAATTTTGATGGTTTCTCAAACATTCCTTAACTTCAAACTCCCATATGTCGCGAACGGATTGACGAACTCGAGAAATTCCTGTTGCATCTGCAAGGAAATCCCGCCCGATCACAACGGTATGTGTATTTTTGCCCTAGGCCATAGTAGTTATTGGTTTCGAGTATCAGACTTGCGAAGATTTTGATGGTTTCTCAACCATTCCTTAACTTCAAACTCCCATACCTCGCGAACGGATTGCGAACTCGAGAAATTCCTGTTGCATATGAAAGCAGAAACTCGCCCGATTACAACGGTATGTGTATTTTTGCCCTAGGCCATTCCAGTTATTGGTTTCGAGTATCAGACTTGCGAAAGTTTTTATGGTTTCTCAACCATTCCTTAACTTCAAACTCCCATATCTCGCGAACGGATTGACGAAATCGAGACATTCCTGTTGCATCTGAAAGCAGATACTCGCTCGATTACAACGGTTTGTGTATTTTTCCCCTAGGCCATATTAGTTATTGGTTTCAAGTATCAGACTTGCGAAAATTTTGATGGTTTCTCAACCATTCCTTAACTTCAAACTCCCATATCTCGCGAACGGATTGACGAACTCGAGAAATTCCTGTTGCATCTGAAAGCAGATACTCGCCCGATTACAACGGTCTGTGTACCTATCCCCTAGGCCATTCCAGTTATTGGTTTCGAGTATCAGACTTGCGAAAGTTTTGATGGTTTCCCAACCGTTCCTTAACTTCTAACTCCCATATCTCGCGAACGGATTGGCGAACTCGAGAAATTCCTGTTGCATCTGAAAGCAGGAACTCGCCCGCTTACAACGGTGTGTGTACCTATCCCCTAGGCCATTCCAGTTATTGGTTTCGAGTATCAGACTTGCGAAAGTTTTGATGGTTTCCCAACCGTTCCTTAACTTCTAACTCCCATATCTCGCGAACGGATTGGCGAACTCGAGAAATTCCTGTTGCATCTGAAAGTAGAGACTCTCCCGATTACAATGGTGTGCGTACTTTTCCCCTAGGCCATTCCAGTTCTTGGTTTCGAGTATCAGACTCGCGAAAATTTTGATGGTTTCTAAACCATTCCTTAACTTTAAACTCCCATTTCACGCGAACGGATTGACTAACTCGAGAAATTCCTGTTGCATCTGAAAGCAGAAACTCGCTCGATTACAATGGTGTGCGTACTTTTCCCCTAGGCCATTCCAGTTATTGGTTTCGAGTATCAGACTTGCGAAAATTTTGATGGTTTCTCAACCATTCCTTAACTTCAAACTTCCATATCTCGCGAACGGATTAACGAACTCCAGAAATTCCTGTTGCATATGAAAGCAGAAACTCGCCCGATTACAACGGTATGTGTATTTTTGCCCTAGACAATAGTAGTTATTGGTTTCTCGTATCAGACTTGCGAAAATTTTGATGGTCTCTTAACCATTCCTTAGATTCAAATTCCCATATCTCGCGAACGGATTGACGAACTCGAGATATTCCTGTTGCATCTGAAAGCAGAAACACGCCCGATTACAATGGTGCGTGATCTTTTCCCCTAGGCCATTGCAGTTATTGGTTTCGAGTATTAGACTTGCGAAAGATTTGATGGTTTCTCAACCATTCCTTAACTTCAAACTCCCATATCTCGCGAACGGATTGACGTACTCGAGAAATTCCTGTTGCATCTGAAAGCAGAAACTCGCCCGATCACAACGGTGTGTGTACTTTTCCCCTAGGCCATTCCAGTTATTGGTTTCGAGTATCAGACTTGCGAAAATTTTGATGGTTTCTCAACCATTCCTTAACTTCAAACTCCCATATCTCGCGAACGGATTGACGAACTCCAGAAATTCCTGTTGCATCTGGAAGTAGAAACTCGCCCGATTACAACGGTCGGTGTATTTTTCCCGCAGGCCACAGTAGTTATTGGTTTCGACTATCTGACTTTCGAAAATTTTGATGGTTTCTCAACCATTCCTTAACTCCAAACTCCCATATCTCGTGAACGGATAGACGAACTCGAGAAATTCCTGTCGCATCTGAAAGTAGAGACTCTCCCGATTACAATGGTGTGCGTACTTTTCCCCTAGGCCATTCCAGTTATTGGTTTCGAGTATCAGACTTGCGAAAGTTTTTATGGTTTCTCAACATTTCCTTAACTTCAAACTCCCATACCTCGCGAACGGATTGACGAACTCGAGACATTCCTGTTGCATCTGAAAGCAGATACTCGCCCGATTACAACGGTTTGTGTATTTTTCCCCTAGGCCATAGTAGTTATTGGTTTCGAGTATCAGACTTGCGAAAATTTTGATGGTTTCTCAACCATTCCTTAACTTCAAACTCCCATATCTCGCGAACGGATTGACGAACTCGAGAAATTCCTGTTGCATCTGAAAGCAGATACTCGCCCGATTACAACGGTCTGTGTATTTTTCCCCTAGGACATTCTAGTTATTGGCTTCGAGTATCAGACTTGCGAAAATTTTGATGGTTTCTCAACCATTCCTTAGCTTCAAATTCCCATATCTGGCGAACGGATTGACCAACTCGAGAAATTCCTGTTGCATCTGAAAGGAAAACCCGCCCCATCACAACGGTATGTGTATTTTTGCCCTAGGCCATAGTAGTTATAGGTTTCGAGTATCAGACTTGGGAAGATTTCGATGGTTTCTCAACCATTCCCTAACTTCAAACTTCCATATCTCGCGAACGGATTGACGAACTCGAGAAATTCCTGTTGCATATGAAAGCAGAAACTCGCCCGATTACAACGGTGTGTGTATTTTTCCCTAGGCCATTGTAGTTACTGGTTTCGAGTATCAGACTTGCGAAAATTTTGATGGTTTCTCAAACATTCCTTAACTTCAAACTCCCATATGTCGCGAACGGATTGACGAACTCGAGAAATTCCTGTTGCATCTGAAAGGAAATCCCGCCCGATCACAACGGTATGTGTATTTTTGCCCTAGGCCATAGTAGTTATTGGTTTCGAGTATCAGACTTGCGAAGATTTTGATGGTTTCTCAACCATTCCTTAGCTTCAAATTCCCATATCTGGCGAACGGATTGACGAACTCGAGAAATTCCTGTTGCATCTGAAAGCAGAAACTCGCCCGATCACAACGGTGTGTGTACTTTTCCCCTAGGCCATAGTAGTTATTGGTTTCCAGTATCAGACTTGCGAAAATTTTGATGGTTTCTCAACCATTCCTTAACTTCAAATTCCCATATCTCGCGAACGGATTGACGAACTCGAGAAATTCCTGTTGCATCTGAAAGCAGATACTCGCCCGATTACAACGGTCTGTGTATTTTTCCCCTAGGACATTCTAGTTATTGGCTTCGAGTATCAGACTTGCGAAAATTTTGATGGTTTCTCAACCATTCCTTAGCTTCAAATTCCCATATCTGGCGAACGGATTGACGAACTCGAGATATTCCTGTTGCATCTGAATGTAGAAACTCGCCCGATTACAATGGTGTGCGTACTTTTCCCCTAGGCCATTCGAGTTATTGGTTTCGAGTATCAGACTTGGGAAGATTTTGATTGTTTCTCAACCATTCCTTAACTTCAAACTCCCATATCTCGCGAACGGATTGACGAACTCGAGAAATTCCTGTTGCATATGAAAGCAGAAACTCGCCCGATTACAACGGTATGTGTATTTTTGCCCTAGGCCATAGTTGTTATTGGTTTCTAGTATCAGACTTGCGAAGATTTTGATGGTTTCTCAACAATTCCTTAACTTCAAACTCCCATATCTCGCGAACGGATTGACGAACTCGAGATATTCCTGTTGCATCTGACGAACTCCAGAAATTCCTGTTGCATCTGAAAGCAGAAACTCGCCCGATTACAATGGTATGTGTATTTTTGCCCTAGGCCATAGTTGTTATTGGTTTGGAGTATCAGACTAGCGAAAATTTTGATGGTTTCTCAACCATTCCTTATCTTCAAGCTCCCATATCTCGCGAACGGATTGGCGAACTCGAGAAATTCCTATTGCATCTGAAAGCAGAAACTCGCCCGATTACAATGGTATGTGTATTTTTGCCCTAGGCCATAGTTGTTATTGGTTTCTAGTATCAGACTTGCGAAGATTTTGATGGTTTCTCAACCATTCCTTAACTTCAAACTCCCATATCTAGCGAACGGATTGACGAACTCGAGAAATTCCTGTTGCATCTGAAAGCAGATACTCGCCCGATTACAACGGTCTGTGTATTTTTCCCCTAGGCCATAGTAGTTATTGGTTTCGAGTATCTAACTTTCGAAAATTTTAATGGTTTCTCAACCATTCCTTAATTTCAAACTCCCATATCTCGCGAACGGATTGACGAACTCGAGAAATTCCTGTTGCACCTGAAAGTAGAAACTCGCCGATTACAGTGGTGTGTGTACTTTTCCCCTAGGCCATAGTAGTTATTGGTTTCGAGTATCTAACTTTCGAAAATTTTAATGGTTTCTCAACCATTCCTTAATTTCAAACTCCCATATCTCGCGATCGGATTGACGAACTCCAGAAATTCCTGTTGCATCTGAAAGCAGATACTCGCCCGATTACAATGGTCTGTGTATTTTTGCCCTAGGCCATAGAAGTTATTGGTTTCGAGTATCAGACTTGCGAAAGTTTTGATGGTTTCTCAACCATTCCTTAATTTTAAACTCCCATATCTCGCGAACGGATTGACGAAATTGAGAAATTCCTGTTGCATCTGAAAGCAGGTACTCGCCCGATTACAACGGTCCGTGTATTTTTCCCTAGGCCATTGTAGTTACTGGTTTCGAGTATCAGACTTGCGAAAATTTTGATGGTTTCTCAAACATTCCTTAACTTCAAACTCCCATATGTCGCGAACGGATTGACGAACTCGAGAAATTCCTGTTGCATCTGCAAGGAAATCCCGCCCGATCACAACGGTATGTGTATTTTTGCCCTAGGCCATAGTAGTTATTGGTTTCGAGTATCAGACTTGCGAAGATTTTGATGGTTTCTCAACCATTCCTTAACTTCAAACTCCCATACCTCGCGAACGGATTGCGAACTCGAGAAATTCCTGTTGCATATGAAAGCAGAAACTCGCCCGATTACAACGGTATGTGTATTTTTGCCCTAGGCCATTCCAGTTATTGGTTTCGAGTATCAGACTTGCGAAAGTTTTTATGGTTTCTCAACCATTCCTTAACTTCAAACTCCCATATCTCGCGAACGGATTGACGAAATCGAGACATTCCTGTTGCATCTGAAAGCAGATACTCGCTCGATTACAACGGTTTGTGTATTTTTCCCCTAGGCCATATTAGTTATTGGTTTCAAGTATCAGACTTGCGAAAATTTTGATGGTTTCTCAACCATTCCTTAACTTCAAACTCCCATATCTCGCGAACGGATTGACGAACTCGAGAAATTCCTGTTGCATCTGAAAGCAGATACTCGCCCGATTACAACGGTCTGTGTACCTATCCCCTAGGCCATTCCAGTTATTGGTTTCGAGTATCAGACTTGCGAAAGTTTTGATGGTTTCCCAACCGTTCCTTAACTTCTAACTCCCATATCTCGCGAACGGATTGGCGAACTCGAGAAATTCCTGTTGCATCTGAAAGCAGGAACTCGCCCGCTTACAACGGTGTGTGTACCTATCCCCTAGGCCATTCCAGTTATTGGTTTCGAGTATCAGACTTGCGAAAGTTTTGATGGTTTCCCAACCGTTCCTTAACTTCTAACTCCCATATCTCGCGAACGGATTGGCGAACTCGAGAAATTCCTGTTGCATCTGAAAGTAGAGACTCTCCCGATTACAATGGTGTGCGTACTTTTCCCCTAGGCCATTCCAGTTCTTGGTTTCGAGTATCAGACTCGCGAAAATTTTGATGGTTTCTAAACCATTCCTTAACTTTAAACTCCCATTTCACGCGAACGGATTGACTAACTCGAGAAATTCCTGTTGCATCTGAAAGCAGAAACTCGCTCGATTACAATGGTGTGCGTACTTTTCCCCTAGGCCATTCCAGTTATTGGTTTCGAGTATCAGACTTGCGAAAATTTTGATGGTTTCTCAACCATTCCTTAACTTCAAACTTCCATATCTCGCGAACGGATTAACGAACTCCAGAAATTCCTGTTGCATATGAAAGCAGAAACTCGCCCGATTACAACGGTATGTGTATTTTTGCCCTAGGCAATAGTAGTTATTGGTTTCTCGTATCAGACTTGCGAAAATTTTGATGGTCTCTTAACCATTCCTTAGATTCAAATTCCCATATCTCGCGAACGGATTGACGAACTCGAGATATTCCTGTTGCATCTGAAAGCAGAAACACGCCCGATTACAATGGTGCGTGATCTTTTCCCCTAGGCCATTGCAGTTATTGGTTTCGAGTATTAGACTTGCGAAAGATTTGATGGTTTCTCAACCATTCCTTAACTTCAAACTCCCATATCTCGCGAACGGATTGACGTACTCGAGAAATTCCTGTTGCATCTGAAAGCAGAAACTCGCCCGATCACAACGGTGTGTGTACTTTTCCCCTAGGCCATTCCAGTTGTTGGTTTCGAGTATCAGACTTGCGAAAATTTTGATGGTTTCTCAACCATTCCTTAACTTCAAACTCCCATATCTCGCGAACGGATTGACGAACTCCAGAAATTCCTGTTGCATCTGGAAGTAGAAACTCGCCCGATTACAACGGTCGGTGTATTTTTCCCGCAGGCCACAGTAGTTATTGGTTTCGACTATCTGACTTTCGAAAATTTTGATGGTTTCTCAACCATTCCTTAACTCCAAACTCCCATATCTCGTGAACGGATAGACGAACTCGAGAAATTCCTGTCGCATCTGAAAGTAGAGACTCTCCCGATTACAATGGTGTGCGTACTTTTCCCCTAGGCCATTCCAGTTATTGGTTTCGAGTATCAGACTTGCTAAAGTTTTTATGGTTTCTCAACCTTTCCTTAACTTCAAACTCCCATACCTCGCGAACGGATTGACGAACTCGAGACATTCCTGTTGCATCTGAAAGCAGATACTCGCCCGATTACAACGGTTTGTGTATTTTTCCCCTAGGCCATAGTAGTTATTGGTTTCGAGTATCAGACTTGCGAAAATTTTGATGGTTTCTCAACCATTCCTTAACTTCAAACTCCCATATCTCGCGAACGGATTGACGAACTCGAGAAATTCCTGTTGCATCTGAAAGCAGATACTCGCCCGATTACAACGGTCTGTGTATTTTTCCCCTAGGACATTCTAGTTATTGGCTTCGAGTATCAGACTTGCGAAAATTTTGATGGTTTCTCAACCATTCCTTAGCTTCAAATTCCCATATCTGGCGAACGGATTGACCAACTCGAGAAATTCCTGTTGCATCTGAAAGGAAAACCCGCCCCATCACAACGGTATGTGTATTTTTGCCCTAGGCCATAGTAGTTATAGGTTTCGAGTATCAGACTTGGGAAGATTTCGATGGTTTCTCAACCATTCCCTAACTTCAAACTTCCATATCTCGCGAACGGATTGACGAACTCGAGAAATTCCTGTTGCATATGAAAGCAGAAACTCGCCCGATTACAACGGTGTGTGTATTTTTCCCTAGGCCATTGTAGTTACTGGTTTCGAGTATCAGACTTGCGAAAATTTTGATGGTTTCTCAAACAGTCCTTAACTTCAAACTCCCATATGTCGCGAACGGATTGACGAACTCGAGAAATTCCTGTTGCATCTGAAAGGAAATCCCGCCCGATCACAACGGTATGTGTATTTTTGCCCTAGGCCATAGTAGTTATTGGTTTCGAGTATCAGACTTGCGAAGATTTTGATGGTTTCTCAACCATTCCTTAGCTTCAAATTCCCATATCTGGCGAACGGATTGACGAACTCGAGAAATTCCTGTTGCATCTGAAAGCAGAAACTCGCCCGATCACAACGGTGTGTGTACTTTTCCCCTAGGCCATAGTAGTTATTGGTTTCCAGTATCAGACTTGCGAAAATTTTGATGGTTTCTCAACCATTCCTTAACTTCAAACTCCCATACCTCGCGAACGGATTGCGAACTCGAGAAATTCCTGTTGTATATGAAAGCAGAAACTCGCCCGATTACAACGGTATGTGTATTTTTGCCCTAGGCCATTCCAGTTATTGGTTTCGAGTATCAGACTTGCGAAAGTTTTTATGGTTTCTCAACCATTCCTTAACTTCAAACTCCCATATCTCGCGAACGGATTGACGAAATCGAGACATTCCTGTTGCATCTGAAAGCAGATACTCGCTCGATTACAACGGTTTGTGTATTTTTCCCCTAGGCCATATTAGTTATTGGTTTCAAGTATCAGACTTGCGAAAATTTTGATGGTTTCTCAACCATTCCTTAACTTCAAACTCCCATATCTCGCGAACGGATTGACGAACTCGAGAAATTCCTGTTGCATCTGAAAGCAGATACTCGCCCGATTACAACGGTCTGTGTACCTATCCCCTAGGCCATTCCAGTTATTGGTTTCGAGTATCAGACTTGCGAAAGTTTTGATGGTTTCCCAACCGTTCCTTAACTTCTAACTCCCATATCTCGCGAACGGATTGGCGAACTCGAGAAATTCCTGTTGCATCTGAAAGCAGGAACTCGCCCGCTTACAACGGTGTGTGTACCTATCCCCTAGGCCATTCCAGTTATTGGTTTGGAGTATCAGACTTGCGAAAGTTTTGATGGTTTCCCAACCGTTCCTTAACTTCTAACTCCCATATCTCGCGAACGGATTGGCGAACTCGAGAAATTCCTGTTGCATCTGAAAGTAGAGACTCTCCCGATTACAATGGTGTGCGTACTTTTCCCCTAGGCCATTCCAGTTCTTGGTTTCGAGTATCAGACTCGCGAAAATTTTGATGGTTTCTAAACCATTCCTTAACTTTAAACTCCCATTTCACGCGAACGGATTGACTAACTCGAGAAATTCCTGTTGCATCTGAAAGCAGAAACTCGCTCGATTACAATGGTGTGCGTACTTTTCCCCTAGGCCATTCCAGTTATTGGTTTCGAGTATCAGACTTGCGAAAATTTTGATGGTTTCTCAACCATTCCTTAACTTCAAACTTCCATATCTCGCGAACGGATTAACGAACTCCAGAAATTCCTGTTGCATATGAAAGCAGAAACTCGCCCGATTACAACGGTATGTGTATTTTTGCCCTAGGCAATAGTAGTTATTGGTTTCTCGTATCAGACTTGCGAAAATTTTGATGGTCTCTTAACCATTCCTTAGATTCAAATTCCCATATCTCGCGAACGGATTGACGAACTCGAGATATTCCTGTTGCATCTGAAAGCAGAAACACGCCCGATTACAATGGTGCGTGATCTTTTCCCCTAGGCCATTGCAGTTATTGGTTTCGAGTATTAGACTTGCGAAAGATTTGATGGTTTCTCAACCATTCCTTAACTTCAAACTCCCATATCTCGCGAACGGATTGACGTACTCGAGAAATTCCTGTTGCATCTGAAAGCAGAAACTCGCCCGATCACAACGGTGTGTGTACTTTTCCCCTAGGCCATTCCAGTTATTGGTTTCGAGTATCAGACTTGCGAAAATTTTGATGGTTTCTCAACCATTCCTTAACTTCAAACTCCCATATCTCGCGAACGGATTGACGAACTCCAGAAATTCCTGTTGCATCTGGAAGTAGAAACTCGCCCGATTACAACGGTCGGTGTATTTTTCCCGCAGGCCACAGTAGTTATTGGTTTCGACTATCTGACTTTCGAAAATTTTGATGGTTTCTCAACCATTCCTTAACTCCAAACTCCCATATCTCGTGAACGGATAGACGAACTCGAGAAATTCCTGTCGCATCTGAAAGTAGAGACTCTCCCGATTACAATGGTGTGCGTACTTTTCCCCTAGGCCATTCCAGTTATTGGTTTCGAGTATCAGACTTGCGAAAGTTTTTATGGTTTCTCAACCTTTCCTTAACTTCAAACTCCCATACCTCGCGAACGGATTGACGAACTCGAGACATTCCTGTTGCATCTGAAAGCAGATACTCGCCCGATTACAACGGTTTGTGTATTTATCCCCTAGGCCATAGTAGTTATTGGTTTCGAGTATCAGACTTGCGAAAATTTTGATGGTTTCTCAACCATTCCTTAACTTCAAACTCCCATATCTCGCGAACGGATTGACGAACTCGAGAAATTCCTGTTGCATCTGAAAGCAGATACTCGCCCGATTACAACGGTCTGTGTATTTTTCCCCTAGGACATTCTAGTTATTGGCTTCGAGTATCAGACTTGCGAAAATTTTGATGGTTTCTCAACCATTCCTTAGCTTCAAATTCCCATATCTGGCGAACGGATTGACCAACTCGAGAAATTCCTGTTGCATCTGAAAGGAAAACCCGCCCCATCACAACGGTATGTGTATTTTTGCCCTAGGCCATAGTAGTTATAGGTTTCGAGTATCAGACTTGGGAAGATTTCGATGGTTTCTCAACCATTCCCTAACTTCAAACTTCCATATCTCGCGAACGGATTGACGAACTCGAGAAATTCCTGTTGCATATGAAAGCAGAAACTCGCCCGATTACAACGGTGTGTGTATTTTTCCCTAGGCCATTGTAGTTACTGGTTTCGAGTATCAGACTTGCGAAAATTTTGATGGTTTCTCAAACAGTCCTTAACTTCAAACTCCCATATGTCGCGAACGGATTGACGAACTCGAGAAATTCCTGTTGCATCTGAAAGGAAATCCCGCCCGATCACAACGGTATGTGTATTTTTGCCCTAGGCCATAGTAGTTATTGGTTTCGAGTATCAGACTTGCGAAGATTTTGATGGTTTCTCAACCATTCCTTAGCTTCAAATTCCCATATCTGGCGAACGGATTGACGAACTCGAGAAATTCCTGTTGCATCTGAAAGCAGAAACTCGCCCGATCACAACGGTGTGTGTACTTTTCCCCTAGGCCATAGTAGTTATTGGTTTCCAGTATCAGACTTGCGAAAATTTTGATGGTTTCTCAACCATTCCTTAACTTCAAACTCCCATAACTCGCGAACGGATTGACGAACTCGAGAAATTCCTGTTGCATCTGAAAGCAGATACTCGCCCGATTACAACGGTATGTGTATTTTTCCCCTAGGACATTCTAGTTATTGGCTTCGAGTATCAGACTTGCGAAAATTTTGATGGTTTCTCAACCATTCCTTAGCTTCAAATTCCCATATCTGGCGAACGGATTGACGAACTCGAGAAATTCCTGTTGCATCTGAAAGGAAAACCCGCCCCATCACAACGGTATGTGTATTTTTGCCCTAGGCCATAGTAGTTATAGGTTTCGAGTATCAGACTTGGGAAGATTTTGATGGTTTCTCAACCATTCCTTAACTTCAAACTTCCATATCTCGCGAACGGATTGACGAACTCGAGAAATTCCTGTTGCATATGAAAGCAGAAACTCGCCCGATTACAACGGTGTGTGTATTTTTCCCTAGGCCATTGTAGTTACTGGTTTCGAGTATCAGACTTGCGAAAATTTTGATGGTTTCTCAAACATTCCTTAACTTCAAACTCCCATATGTCGCGAACGGATTGGCGAACTCGAGAAATTCCTGTTGCATCTGAAAGGAAATCCCGCCCGATCACAACGGTATGTGTATTTTTGCCCTAGGCCATAGTAGTTATTGGTTTCGAGTATCGGACTTGCGAAGATTTTGATGGTTTCTCAACCATTCCTTAGCTTCAAATTCCCATATCTGGCGAACGGAATGACCAACTCGAGAAATTCCTGTTGCATATGAAAGCAGAAACTCGCCCGATCACAACGGTGTGTGTAATTTTCCCCTAGGCCATTCCAGTTATTGGTTTCGAGTATCAGACTTGCGAAAACTTTGATGGTTTCTCAACCATTCCTTAACCTCAAACTTCCATATCTCGCGAACGGATTGACGAACTCGAGAAATTCCTGTTGCATATGAAAGCAGAAACTCGCCCGATTACAACGGTATGTGTATTTTTGCCCTAGACAATAGTAGTTATTGGTTTCGAGTATCAGACTTGCGAAAATTTTGATGGTTTCTCAACCATTCCTTAGCTTCAAATTCCCATATCTGGCGAACGAATTGACGAACTCGAGATATTCCTGTTGCATCTGAATGTAGAAACACGCCCGATTACAATGGTGTGTGTACTTTTCCCCTATGCCATTGCAGTTATTGGTTTCGAGTATCAGACTTGCGAAAGTTTTGATGGTTTCTCAACCATTCCTTAACTTCAAACTCCCATATCTCGCGAACGGATTGACGAACTCGAGAAATTCCTGTTGCATATGAAAGCAGAAACACGCCCGATTACAACGGTCTGTGTATTTTTCCCGCAGGCCACAGTAGTTATTGGTTTCGAGTATCTGACTTTCGAAAATTTTGATGGTTTCTCAAACATTCCTTAACTTCAAACTCCCATATCTCGCGAACGGATTGACGAACTCGAGAAATTCCTGTTGCATCTGAAAGTAGAAACTCGCCCGATTACAACGGTCTGTGTATTTTTCCCCTAGGACATTCTAGTCATTGGTTTCGAGTATCAGACTTGCGAAAATTTTGATGGACTCGCAACCATTCCTTAACTTCTAACTCCCATATCTCGCGAACGGATAGACGAACTCGAGAAATTCCTGTTGCATCTGAAAGTAGAGACTCTCCCGATTACAATGGTGTGCGTACTTTTCCCCTAGGCCATTCCAGTTATTGGTTTCGAGTATCAGACTCGCGAAAATTTTGATGGTTCCTAAACCATTCCTTAACTTTAAACTCGAATTTCTCGCGAACGGATTGACTAACTCGAGAAATTCCTGTTGCATCTGAAAGCAGAAACTCGCTCGATTACAATGGTGTGCGTACTTTTCCCCTAGGCCATTCCAGTTATTGGTTTCGAGTGTCTGACTTTCGAAAATTTTGATGGTTTCTCAACCATTCCTTAGCTTCAAATTCCCATATCTCGCGAACGGATTGACGAACTCGAGATATTCCTGTTGCATCTGAATGTAGAAACTCGCCCGATCACAACGGTGTGTGTAATTTTCCCCTAGGCCATTCCAGTTATTGGTTTCGAGTATCAGACTTGCGAAAATTTTGATGGTTTCTCAACCATTCCTTAACTTCAAACTTCCATATCTCGCGAACGGATTGACGAACTCCAGAAATTCCTGTTGCATCTGAAAGTAGAAACTCGCCCGATTACAACGGTGTGTGTATTTTTCCCCTGTGACTATGTGACTATGTGAATGTAGGACATTCTAGTCATTGGTTTCGAGTATCAGACTTGCGAAAATTTTGATGGACTCTCAACCATTCCTTAAATTCTAACTCCCATATCTCGCGAACGGATAGACGAACTCGAGATATTCCTGTTGCATCTGAATGAAGAAACTCGCCCGATTACAAGGGTGTGTGTACTTTTCCCCTAGGCCATTCCTGTTATTGGTTTCGAGTATCAGACTTGCGAAAGTTTTGATGGTTTCTCAACCATTCCTTAACTACGAACTCCCATATCTCGCGAACGGATTGACGAACTCGAGAAATTCCTGTTGCATCTGAAAGCAGAAACTCGCCCGATCACAACGGTGTGTGTACTGTTCCCCTAGGCCATTCCAGTTATTGGTTTCGAGTATCCGACTTGCGAAAATTATGATGGTTTCTCAACCATTCGTTAACTTTAAACTCCCATTTCTCGCGAACGGATTGACTAACTCGAGAAATTCCTGTTGCATCTGAAAGCAGAAACTCGCTCGATTACAATGGTGTGCGTACTTTTTCCCTAGACCATTCCAGTTATTGGTTTCGAGTATCAGACTTGCGAAAATTTTGCCGGTTCTCAACCATTCCTTAGCTTCAAATTCCCATATCTGGCGAATGGATTGACGAACTCCAGATATTCCTGTTGCATCTGAATGTAGAAACTCGCCCGATTACAATGGTGTGTGTACTTTTCCCCTAGGCCATTCCGGTTATTGGTTTCGAGTATCAGACTTGCGAAAGTTTTGATGGTTTCTCAACCATTCCTTAACTTCAAACTCCCATATCTCGCGAACGGAATGACGAACTCGAGAAATTCCTGTTGCATCTGAAAGCAGATACTCGCCCGATTACAACGGTCTGTGTATTTTTCCCCTAGGACATTCTAGTTATTGGCTTCGAGTATCAGACTTGCGAAAATTTTGATTGACTCTCAACCATTCCTTAATTTCTAACTCCCATATCTCGCGAACGGATTGACGAACTCGAGAAATTCCTGTTGCATCTGAAAGTAGAGACTCTCCCGATTGCAATGGTCTGCGTACTTTTCCCCTTTGCAATCCAGTTATAGGTTTCGAGTATCAGAATTGCAAAAATTTTGATGGTTTCCCAACCATTCCTTAACTTTAAACTCCCATTTCTCGCGAACAGATTGACGAACTCGGGAAATTCCTGTTGCATATGAAAGCAGAAACTCGCCCGATTACAACGGTATGTGTATTTTTGCCCTAGGCAATAGTAGTTATTGGTTTCGCGTATCAGACTTGCGAAAATTTTGATGGTTTGTCAACCATTCCTTAGTTTCAAATTCCCATATCTGGCGAACGGATTGACCAACTCGAGAAATTCCTGTTGCATCTGAAAGCAGAAACTCGCCCGATCACAACGGTGGGTGTACATTTCCCCTAGGCCATTCCAGTTAGTGGTTTCGAGTATCAGACTTGCGAAAATTTTGATGGTTTTTCAACCATTCCTTAACTTCAAACTTCCATATCTCGCGAACGGATTGACGAACTAGAGAAATTCCTGTTGCATATGAAAGCAGAAACTCGCCCGATTACAACGGTATGTGTATTTTTGCCCTAGGCAATAGTAGTTATTGGTTTCGCGTATCAGACTTGCGAAAATTTTGATGGTTTCTCAACCATTCCTTAGCTTCAAATTCCCATATTTGGCGAACGGATTGTCGAACTCGAGAAATTCCTGTTGCATCTGAAAGGAAAACCCGCCCGATCACAACGGTATGTGTATTTTTGCCCTAGGCCATAGTAGTTATTGGTTTCGAGTATCAGACTTGCGAAGATTTTGATGGTTTCTCAACCATTCCTTAACCTCAAACTTCCATATCTCGCGAACGGATTGACGAACTCGAGAAATTCCTGTTGCATATGAAAGCAGAAACTCGCTCGATTACAATGGTGTGCGTACTTTTCCCCTAGGCCATTCCAGTTATTGGTTTCGAGTATCAGACTTGCGAAAATTTTGATGGTTTCTCAACCATCCCTTAGCTTCATATTCCCATATCGCGCGAACGGATTGACGAACTCGAGATATTCCTGTTGCATCTGAATGTAGAAACTCGCCCGATTACAAGGGTGTGTGTACTTTTCCCCTAGGCCATTCCTGTTATTGGTTTCGAGTATCAGACTTGCGAAAGTTTTGATGGTTTCTCAACCATTCCTTAACTACAAACTCCCATATCTCGCGAACGGATTGACGAACTCGAGAAATTCCTGTTGCATCTGAAAGCAGAAACTCGCCCGATCACAACGGTGTGTGTACTGTTCCCCTAGGCCATTCCAGTTATTGGTTTCGAGTATCAGACTTGCGAAAATTTTGATGGTTTCTCAATCATTCGTTAACTTCAAACTTCCATATCTCGCGAACGGATTGACGAACTAGAGAAATTCCTGTTGCATATGAAAGCAGAAACTCGCCCGATTACAACGGTATGTGTATTTTTGCCCTAGGCAATAGTAGTTATTGGTTTCGCGTATCAGACTTGCGAAAATTTTGATGGTTTGTCAACCATTCCTTAGCTTCAAATTCCCATATCTGGCGAACGGATTGACCAACTCGAGAAATTCCTGTTGCATCTGAAAGGAAAACCCGCCCGATCACAACGGTATGTGTATTTTTGCCCTAGGCCATAGTAGTTATTGGTTTCGAGTATCAGACTTGCGAAGATTTTGATGGTTTCTCAACCATTCGTTAACTTCAAACTTCCATGTCTCGCGAACGGATTGACGAACTCGAGAAATTCCTGTTGCTTATGAAACGAGAAACTCGCCCGATTACAACGGTATGTGTATTTTTGCCCTAGGCAATAGTAGTTATTGGTTTCGAGTATCAGACTTGCGGAAATTTTGATGGTTTCTCAAACATTCCTTAGCTTCAAATTCCCATATCTGGCGAACGGAATGATCAACTCGAGAAATTCCTGTTGCATATGAAAGCAGAAACTCGCCCGATCACAACGGTGTGTGTAATTTTCCCCTAGGCCATTCCAGTTATTGGTTTCGAGTATCAGACTTGCGAAAATTTTGATGGTTTCTCAACCATTCCTTAACTTCAAACTTCCATATCTCGCGAACGGATTGACGAACTCGAGAAATTCCTGTTGCATATGAAAGCAGAAACTCGCCCGATTACAACGGTATGTGTATTTTTGCCCTGGGCAATAGTAGTTATTTGTTTCGCGTATCAGACTTGCGAAAATTTTGATGGTTTCTCAACCATTCCTTAGTTTCAAATTCCCATATCTGGCGAACAGATTGACGAACTCGAGATATTCATGTTGCATCTGAATGTAGAAACTCGCCCGATTACAATGGTGTGTGTACTTTTCCCCTATGCCATTGCAGTTATTGGTTTCGAGTATCAGACTTGCGAATGTTTTGATGGTTTCTCAACCATTCCTTAACTTCAAACTTCCATATCCCGCGAACGGATAGACGAACTCGAGAAATTCCTGTTGCTTATGAAAGCAGAAACTCGCCCGATTACAACGGTATGTGTATTTTTGCCCTAGGCAATAGTAGTTATTGGTTTCGCGTATCAGACTTGCGAAAATTTTGATGGTTTCTCAACCATCCCTTAGCTTCAAATTCCCATATCTGGCGAACGGATTGACGAACTCGAGATATTCCTGTTGCATCTGAATGTAGAAACTCGCCCGATTACAATGGTGTGCGTACATTCCCCTAGGCCATTCCGGTTATTGGTTTCGAGTATCAGACTTGCGAAAATTTTGACGGTTAATCTACCATTCCTTAGCTTCAAATTCCCATATCTGGCGAACGGATTGACCAACTCGAGAAATTCCTGTTGCATCTGAAAGCAGAAACTCGCTCGATTACAATGGTGTGCGTACTTTTCCCCTAGGCCATTCCAGTTATTGGTTTCGAGTATCAGACTTGCGAAAATTTTGATGGTTTCTCAACCATTCCTTAGCTT
This sequence comes from Ptiloglossa arizonensis, assembly GCF_051014685.1. NCBI lineage: Eukaryota > Metazoa > Arthropoda > Insecta > Hymenoptera > Colletidae > Ptiloglossa > Ptiloglossa arizonensis. Next base: position 41,309 of record NW_027479061.1, read on the forward strand.
CATATTCCCATATCGCGCGAACGGATTGACGAACTCGAGATATTCCTGTTGCATCTGAATGTAGAAACTCGCCCGATTACAAGGGTGTGTGTACTTTTCCCCTAGGCCATTCCTGTTATTGGTTTCGAGTATCAGACTTGCGAAAGTTTTGATGGTTTCACAACCATTCCTTAACTACAAACTCCCATATCTCGCGAACGGATTGACGAACTCGAGAAATTCCTGTTGCATCTGAAAGCAGAAACTCGCCCGATCACAACGGTGTGTGTACTGTTCCCCTAGGCCATTCCAGTTATTGGTTTCGAGTATCCGACTTGCGAAAATTTTGATGGTTTCTCAATCATTCGTTAACTTCAAACTTCCATATCTCGCGAACGGATTGACGAACTCGAGAAATTCCTGTTGCTTATGAAACCAGAAACTCGCCCGATTGCAACGGTATGTGTATTTTTGCCCTAGGCAATAGTAGTTATTGGTTTCGAGTATCAGACTTGCGAAAATTTTGATGGTTTCTAAACCGTTCCTTAACTTTAAACTCCCATTTCTCGCGAACGGATTGACTAACTCGAGAAATTCCTGTTGCATCTGAAAGCAGAAACTCGCTCGATTACAATGGTGTGCGTACTTTTTCCCTAGGCCATTCCAGTTATTGGTTTCGAGTATCAGACTTGCGAAAATTTTGCCGGTTTCTCAACCATTCCTTAGCTTCAAATTCCCATATCTGGCGAATGGATTGACGAACTCGAGATATTCCTGTTGCATCTGAATGTAGAAACTCGCCCGATTACAATGGTGTGTGTACTTTTCCCCTAGGCCATTCCGGTTATTGGTTTCGAGTATCAGACTTGCGAAAGTTTTGATGGTTTCTCAACCATTCCTTAACTTCAAACTCCCATATCTCGCGAACGGAATGACGAACTCGAGAAATTCCTGTTGCATCTGAAAGCAGATACTCGCCCGATTACAACGGTCTGTGTATTTTTCCCCTAGGACATTCTAGTTATTGGCTTCGAGTATCAGACTTGCGAAAATTTTGATTGACTCTCAACCATTCCTTAATTTCTAACTCCCATATCTCGCGAACGGATTGACGAACTCGAGAAATTCCTGTTGCATCTGAAAGTAGAGACTCTCCCAATTGCAATGGTGTGCGTACTTTTCCCCTTTGCAATCCAGTTATAGGTTTCGAGTATCAGAATTGCAAAAATTTTTATGGTTTCGCAACCATTCCTTAACTTTAAACTCCCATTTCTCGCGAACAGATTGACGATCTCGGGAAATTCCTGTTGCATATGAAAGCAGAAACTCGCCCGATTACAACGGTATGTGTATTTTTGCCCTAGGCCATAGTAGTTATTGGTTTCGAGTATCAGACTTGCGAAGATTTTGATGGTTTCTCAACCATTCCTTAACCTCAAACTTCCATATCTCGCGAACGGATTGACGAACTCGAGAAATTCCTGTTGCATATGAAAGCAGAAACTCGCCCGATTACAACGGTATGTGTATTTTTGCCCTAGGCAATAGTAGTTATTGGTTTCGAGTATCAGACTTGCGAAAATTTTGATGGTTTCTCAACCATTCCTTAGCTTCAAATTCCCATATCTGGCGAACGAATTGACGAACTCGAGATATTCCTGTGGCATCCGAATGTAGAAACACGCCCGATTACAATGGTGTGTGTACTTTTCCCCTATGCCATTGCAGTTACTGGTTTCGAGTATCAGACTTGCGAAAGTTTTGATGGTTTCTCAACCATTCCTTAACTTCAAACTCCCATATCTCGCGAACGGATTGACGAACTCGAGAAATTCCTGTTGCATCTGAAACTAGAAACTCGCCCGATTACAGCGGTCTGTGTATTTTTCCCCTAGGACGTTCTAGTCATTGGTTTCGAGTATCAGACTTGCGAAAATTTTGATGGACTTGCAACCATTCCTTAATTTCTAACTCCCATATCTCGCGAACGGATTGACGAACTCGAGAAATTCCTGTTGCATCTGAAAGTAGAGACTCTCCCGATTACAATGGTGTGCGTACTTTTCCCCTAGGCCATTCCAGTTATTGGTTTCGAGTAACAGACTCGCGAAAATTTTGATGGTTTCTAAACCATTCCTTAACTTTAAACTCCCATTTCTCGCGAACGGATTGACGAACTCGAGATATTCCTGTTGCATCTGAATGTAGAAACTCGCCCGATTACAACGGTATGTGTATTTTTGCCCTAGGCAATAGTAGTTATTGGTTTCGCGTATCCGACTTGCGAAAATTTTGATGGTTTGTCAACCATTCCTTAGCTTCAAATTCCCATATCTGGCGAACGGATTGACCAACTCGAGAAATTCCTGTTGCATCTGAAAACAGAAACTCGCCCGATCACAACGGTGTGTGTACATTTCCCCTAGGCCATTCCAGTTATTGGTTTCGAGTATCAGACTTGCGAAAATTTTGATGGTTTCTCAACCATTCCTTAACTTCGAACTTCCATATCTCGCGAACGGATTGACGAACTCGAGAAATTCCTGTTGCATATGAATGCAGAAACTCGCCCGATTACAACGGTCTGTGTATTTTTCCCGCAGGCCACAGTAGTTATTCATTTCGAGTATCTGACTTTCGAAAATTTTGATGGTTTCTCAACCATTCCTTAACTTCAAACTCCCATATCTCGCGAACGGATTGACGAACTCGAGAAATGCCTGTTGCATCTGAAAGCAGAAACTCGCCCGATCACAACGGTGTGTGTACTTTTCCCCTAGGCCATTCCAGTTATTGGTTTCGAGTATCAAACTTGCGAAAATTTTTATGGTTTCTCAACCATTCCTTAACTTCAAACTTTCATATCTCGCGAACGGATTGACCAACTCCAGAAATTCCTGTTGCATCTGAAAGTAGAAACTCGCCCGATTACAACGGTCTGTGTATTTTTCCCCTAAGACATTCTAGTCATTGGTTTCGAGTATCAGACTTGCGAAAATTTTGATGGACTCGCAACCATTCCTTAACTTCTAACTCCCATATCTCGCGAACGGATAGACGAACTCGAGAAATTCCTGTTGCATCTGAAAGTAGAGACTCTCCCGATTACAATGGTCGGCGTACTTTTCCCCTAGGCCATTCCAGTTATTGGTTTCGAGTATCAGACTTGCGAAAATTTTGACGGTTTCTCAACCATTCCTTAGCTTCAAATTCCCATATCTGGCGAATGGATTGACGAACTCGAGATATTCGTGTTGCATCTGAATGTAGAAACTCGCCCGATTACAATGGTGTGTGTACTTTTCCCCTAGGCCATTCCGGTTATTGGTTTCGAGTATCAGACTTGCGAAAGTTTTGATGGTTTCTCAACCATTCCTTAACTTCAAACTCCCATATCTCGCGAACGGATTGACGAACTCGAGAAATTCCTGTTGCATATGAAAGCAGAAACTCGCCCGATTACAACGGTGTGTGTATTTTTGCCCTAGGCAATAGTAGTTATTGGTTTCGAGTAACAGACTTGCGAAAATTTTGATGGTTTCTCAACCATTCCTTAGCTTCAAATTCCCATATCTGGCGAACGAATTGACGAACTCGAGATATTCCTGTTGCATCTGAATGTAGAAACTCGCCCGATTACAATGGTGTGTGTACTTTTCCCCTATGCCATTGCAGTTATTGGCTTCGAGTATCAGACTTGCGGAAGTATCGATGGTTTCTCAATCATTCCTTAACTTCAAACTCCCATATCTCGCGAACGGATTGACGAACTCGAGAAATTCCTGTTGCTTCTGAAAGCAGAAACTCGCCCGATCACAACGGTGTGTGTTCTTTTCCCCTAGGCCATTCCAGTTATTGGTTTCGAGTGTCAGACTTGCGAAAATTTTGATGGTTTCTCAACCATTCCTTAACTTCAAACTTCCATATCTCGCGAACGGATTGACGAACTCCAGAAATTCCTGTTGCATCTGGAAGTAGAAACTCGCCCGATTACAACGGTCTGTGTATTTTTCCCCTAGGACATTCTAGTCATTGGTTTCGAGTATCAGACTTGCGAAAATTTTTATGGACTCTTAACCATTCCTTAACTTCTAACTCCCATATCTCGCGAACGGATAGACGAACTCGAGAAATTCCTGTTGCATCTGAAAGTAGAGACTCTCCCGATTACAATGGTGTGCGTACTTTTCCCCTAGGCCATTCCAGTTATTGGTTTCGAGTATCAGACTCGCGAAAATTTTGATGGTTTCTAAACCATTCCTTAACTTTAAACTCCCATTTCTCGCGATCAGATTGACGAACTCGAGAAATTCTTGTTGCATATGAAAGCATAAACTCGCCCGATTACAACGGTATGTGTATTTTTGCCCTAGGCAATAGTAGTTATTGGTTTCGCGTATCTGACTTGCGAAAATTTTGATGGTTTGTGAACCATTCCTTAGCTTCAAATTCCCATATCTGGCGAACGGATTGACCAACTCGAGAAATTCCTGTTGCATCTGAAAGCAGAAACTCGCCCGATCACAACGGTGTGTGTACATTTCCCCTAGGCCATTCCAGTTATTGGTTTCGAGTATCAGACTTGCGAAAATTTTGATGGTTTCTCAACCATTCCTTAGCTTCAAACTTCCATATCTCGCGAACGGATTGACGAACTCGAGAAATTCCTGTTGCATATGAATGCAGAAACTCGCCCGATTACAACGGTCTGTGTATTTTTCCCGCAGGCCACAGTAGTTATTGGTTTCGAGTATCTGACTTTCGAAAATTTTGATGGTTTCTCAACCATTCCTTAACTTCAAACTCCCATATCTCGCGAACGGATTGACGAACTCGAGAAATTCCTGTTGCATCTGAAAGCAGAAACTCGCCCGATCACAACGGTGTGTGTACTTTTCCCCTAGGCCATTCCAGTTATTGGTTTCGAGTATCAAACTTGCGAAAATTTTTATGGTTTCTCAACCATTCCTTAACTTCAAACTTTCATATCTCGCGAACGGATTGACCAACTCCAGAAATTCCTGTTGCATCTGAAAGTAGAAACTCGCCCGATTACAACGGTCTGTGTATTTTTCCCCTAAGACATTCTAGTCATTGGTTTCGAGTATCAGACTTGCGAAAATTTTGATGGACTCGCAACCATTCCTTAACTTCTAACTCCCATATCTCGCGAACGGATAGACGAACTCGAGAAATTCCTGTTGCATCTGAAAGTAGAGACTCTCCCGATTACAATGGTCGGCGTACTTTTCCCCTAGGCCATTCCAGTTATTGGTTTCGAGTATCAGACTTGCGAAAATTTTGACGGTTTCTCAACCATTCCTTAGCTTCAAATTCCCATATCTGGCGAATGGATTGACGAACTCGAGATATTCGTGTTGCATCTGAATATAGAAACTCGCCCGATTACAATGGTGTGTGTACTTTTCCCCTAGGCCATTCCGGTTATTGGTTTCGAGTATCAGACTTGCGAAAGTTTTGATGGTTTCTCAACCATTCCTTAACTTCAAACTCCCATATCTCGCGAACGGATTGACGAACTCGAGAAATTCCTGTTGCATATGAAAGCAGAAACTCGCCCGATTACAACGGTGTGTGTATTTTTGCCCTAGGCAATAGTAGTTATTGGTTTCGAGTAACAGACTTGCGAAAATTTTGATGGTTTCTCAACCATTCCTTAGCTTCAAATTCCCATATCTGGCGAACGAATTGACGAACTCGAGATATTCCTGTTGCATCTGAATGTAGAAACTCGCCCGATTACAATGGTGTGTGTACTTTTCCCCTATGCCATTGCAGTTATTGGCTTCGAGTATCAGACTTGCGGAAGTATCGATGGTTTCTCAACCATTCCTTAACTTCAAACTCCCATATCTCGCGAACGGATTGACGAACTCGAGAAATTCCTGTTGCATTTGAAAGCAGATACTCGCCCGATTACAGCGGTCTGTGTATTTTTCCCCCAGGACATTCTAGTTATTGGCTTCGAGTATCAGAATTGCAAAAATTTTGATGGTTTCGCAACCATTCCTTAACTTTAAACTCCCATTTCTCGCGAACAGATTGACGAACTCGAGAAATTCCTGTTGCATATGAAAGCAGAAACTCGCCCGATTACAACTGTATGTGTATTTTTGCCCTAGGCAATAGTAGTTATTGGTTTCGAGTATCAGACTTGCGAAAATTTTGATGGTTTCTCATCCATTCCTTAGCATCAAATTCCCATATCTGGCGAACGAATTGACGAACTCGAGATATTCCTGTTACATCTGAATGTAGAAACTCGCCCGATTACAATGGTGTGTGTACTTTTCCCCTATGCCATTGCAGTTATTGGTTTCGAGTATCAGACTTGCGAAAGTTTTGATGGTTTCTCAACCATTCCTTAACTTCAAACTCCCATATCTCGCGAACGGATTGACGAACTCGAGAAATTCCTGTTGCATCTGAAAGGAAAACCCGCCCGATCACAACGGTATGTGTATTTTTGCCCTAGGCCATAGTAGTTATTGGTTTCGAGTATCAGACTTGCGAAAATTTTGATGGTTTCTCAACCATTCCTTAGCTTCAAATTCCCATATCTGGCGAACGAATTGACGAACTAGAGATATTCCTGTTGCATCTGAATGTAGAAACTCGCCCGATTACAATGGTGTGTGTACTTTTCCCCTATGCCATTGCAGTTATTGGTTTCGAGTATCAGACTTGCGAAAGTTTTGATGGTTTCTCAACCATTCCTTAACTTCAAACTCCCATATCTCGCGAACGGATTGACGAACTCGAGAAATTCCTGTTGCATATGAAAGCAGAAACTCGCCCGATTACAACGGTGTGTGTATTTTTGCCCTAGGCAATAGTAGTTATTGGTTTCGAGTAACAGACTTGCGAAAATTTTGATGGTTTCTCAACCATTCCTTAGCTTCAAATTCCCATATCTGGCGAACGAATTGACGAACTCGAGATATTCCTGTTGCATCTGAATGTAGAAACTCGCCCGATTACAATGGTGTGTGTACTTTTCCCCTATGCCATTGCAGTTATTGGCTTCGAGTATCAGACTTGCGGAAGTATCGATGGTTTCTCAACCATTCCTTAACTTCAAACTCCCATATCTCACGAACGGATTGACGAACTCGAGAAATTCCTGTTGCATCTGAAAGCAGATACTCGCCCGATTACAGCGGTCTGTGTATTTTTCCCCCAGGACATTCTAGTTATTGGCTTCGAGTATCAGAATTGCAAAAATTTTGATGGTTTCGCAACCATTCCTTAACTTTAAACTCCCATTTCTCGCGAACAGATTGACGAACTCGAGAAATTCCTGTTGCATATGAAAGCAGAAACTCGCCCGATTACAACTGTATGTGTATTTTTGCCCTAGGCAATAGTAGTTATTGGTTTCGAGTATCAGACTTGCGAAAATTTTGATGGTTTCTCATCCATTCCTTAGCATCAAATTCCCATATCTGGCTAACGAATTGACGAACTCGAGATATTCCTGTTACATCTGAATGTAGAAACTCGCCCGATTACAATGGTGTGTGTACTTTTCCCCTATGCCATTGCAGTTATTGGTTTCGAGTATCAGACTTGCGAAAGTTTTGATGGTTTCTCAACCATTCCTTAACTTCAAACTCCCATATCTCGCGAACGGATTGACGAACTCGAGAAATTCCTGTTGCATCTGAAAGGAAAACCCGCCCGATCACAACGGTATGTGTATTTTTGCCCTAGGCCATAGTAGTTATTGGTTTCGAGTATCAGACTTGCGAAAATTTTGATGGTTTCTCAACCATTCCTTAGCTTCAAATTCCCATATCTGGCGAACGAATTGACGAACTAGAGATATTCCTGTTGCATCTGAATGTAGAAACTCGCCCGATTACAATGGTGTGTGTACTTTTCCCCTATGCCATTGCAGTTATTGGTTTCGAGTATCAGACTTGCGAAAGTTTTGATGGTTTCTCAACCATTCCTTAACTTCAAACTCCCATATCTCGCGAACGGATTGACGAACTCGAGAAATTCCTGTTGCATCCGAAAGCAGATACTCGCCCGATTACAGCGGTCTGTGTATTTTTCCCCAAGGACATTCTAGTTATGGGCTTCGAGTATCAGACTTGCGAAAATTTTGATGGACTCTCAACCATTCCTTAATTTCTAACTCCCATATCTCGCGAACGGATTGACGAACTCGAGAAATTCCTGTTGCATCTGAAAGTAGAGACTCTCCCGATTACATTGGTGTGCGTACTTTTCCCCTTTGCCAATCCAGTTATAGGTATCGAGTATCAGAATTGCAAAAATTTTGATGGTTTCTCAACCATTCCTTAACTTCAAACTTCCATATCTCGCGAACGGATTGACGAACTCGAGAAATTCCTGTTGCATATGAAAGCAGAAACTCGCCCGATTACAACGGTATGTGTATTTTTGCCGTAGGCAATAGTAGTTGTTGGTTTCGCGTATCAGACTTGCGAAAATTTTGATGGTTTCTCAACCATTCCTTAGCTTCAAATTCCCATATCTGGCGAACGGATTGACGAACTCGAGATATTCCTGTTGCATCTGAATGTAGAAACTCGCCCGATTACAATGGTGTGCATACTTTTCCCCTAGGCCATTCCAGTTATTGGTTTCGAGTATCAGACTTGCGAAAATTTTGATGGTTTCTCAACCATTCTTTAGCTTCAAATTCCCATATCTGGCGAACGGATTGACGAACTCGAGAAATTCCTGTTGCATCTGAAAGGAAAACCCGCCCGATCACAACGGTATGTGTATTTTTGCCCTAGGCCATAGTAGTTATTGGTTTCGAGTATCAGACTTGCGAAGATTTTGATGGTTTCTCAACCATTGCTTAACCTCAAACTTCCATATCTCGCGAACGGGTTGACGAACTCGAGAAATTGCTGTTGCATATGAAAGCAGAAACTCGCCCGATTACAGCGGTATGTGTATTTTTGCCCTAGGCAATAGTAGTTATTGGTTTTGAGTATCAGACTTGCGAAAATTTTGATGGTTTCTCAACCATTCCTTAGCTTCAAATTCCCATATCTGGCGAACGAATTGACGAACTCGAGATATTCCTGTTGCATCTGAATGTAGAAACTCGCCCGATTACAATGGTGTGTGTACTTTTCCCCTATGCCATTGCAGTTATTGGTTTCGAGTATCAGACTTGCGGAAGTTTTGATGGTTTCTCAACCATTCCTTAACTTCAAACTCCCATATCTCGCGAACGGATTGACGAACTCGAGACATTCCTGTTGCATCTGAAAGCAGATACTCGCCCGATTACAGCGCTCTGCGTATTTTTTTCCCAGGACATTCTAGTTAATGGTTCCGAGTATCAGATTCCGAAAATTTTGATGGTTTCTCAACCATTCCTTAACTTTAAACTCCCATTTCTTGCGAACAGATTGACGAACTCGAGAAATTCCTGTTGCATCTGAAATCAGAAAGTTGCCCGATTACAACGGTATGTGTATTTTGCCCTAGGCAATAGTAGTTATTGGTTTCGAGTATCAGACTTGCGAAAATTTTGATGGTTTCTCAACCATTCCTTAGCTTCAAATTCCCATATCTGGCGAACGGATTGAGGAACTCGAGATATTCCTGTTGCATCTGAAAGCAGATACTCGCCCGATTACAACGGTCTGTGTATTTTTCCCCTAGGACATTCTAGTTATTGGCTTCGAGTATCAGACTTGCGAAAATTTTGATGGACTCTCAACCATTCCTTAATTTCTAACTCCCATATCTCGCGAACGGATTGACGAACTCGAGAAATTCCTGTTGCATCTGAAAGTAGAGACTCTCCCGATTACAATGGTGTGCGTACTTTTCCCCTTTGCCAATCCAGTTATAGGTTTCGAGTATCAGAATTGCAAAAATTTTGATGGTTTCTCAACCATTCCTTAACTTCAAACTTCCATATCTCGCGAACGGATTGACGAACTCGAGAAATTCCTGTTGCATATGAAAGCAGAAACTCGCCCGATTACAGCGGTATGTGTATTTTTGCCCTAGGCAATAGTAGTTATTGGTTTCGAGTATCAGACTTGCGAAAATTTTGATGGTTTCTCAACCATTCCTTAGCTTCAAATTCCCATATCTCGCGAACGAATTGACGAACTCGAGATATTCCTGTTGCATCTGAATGTAGAAACTCGCCCGATTACAATGGTGTGTGTACTTTTCCCCTATGCCATTGCAGTTATTGGTTTCGAGTATCAGACTTGCGGAAGTTTTGATGGTTTCTCAACCATTCCTTAACTTCAAACTCCCATATCTCGCGAACGGATTGACGAACTCGAGAAATTCCTGTTGCATATGAATGCAGAAACTCGCCCGATTACAACTGTATGTGTATTTTTGCCCTAGGCAATAGTAGTTATTGGTTTCGAGTATCAGACTTGCGAAAATTTTGATGGTTTCTCAACCATTCCTTAGCATCAAATTCCCATATCTGGCGAACGGATTGACGAACTCGAGATATTCCTGTTACATCTGAATGTAGAAACTCGACCGATTACAATGGTGTGTGTACTTTTCCCCTATGCCATTGCAGTTATTGGTTTCGAGTATCAGACTTGCGAAAGTTTTGATGGTTTCTCGACCATTCCTTAACTTCAAACTCCCATATCTCGCGAACGGATTGACGAACTCGAGAAATTCCTGTTGCATCTGAAAGGTAAACCCGCCCGATCACAACGGTATGTGTATTTTTGCCCTAGGCCATAGTAGTTAGCGGTTTCGAGTATCAGACTTGCGAAGATTTTGATGGTTTCTCAACCATTCCTTAACTTCAAACTTCCATATCTCGCGAACGGATTGACGAACTCGAGAAATTCCTGTTGCATATGAAAGCAGAAACTCGCCCGATTACAACTGTATGTGTATTTTTGCCTTAGGCAATAGTAGTTATTGGTTTCGAGTATCAGACTTGCGAAAATTTTGATGGTTTCTCAACCATTCCTTAGCATCAAATTCCCATATCTGGCGAACGAATTGACGAACTCGAGATATTCCTGTTACATCTGAATGTAGAAACTCGCCCGATTACAATGGTGTGTGTACTTTTCCCCTATGCCATTGCAGTTATTGGTTTCGAGTATCAGACTTGCGAAAGTTTTGATGGTTTCTCAACCATTCCTTAACTTCAAACTCCCATATCTCGCGAACGGATTGACGAACTCGAGAAATTCCTGTTGCATCTGAGAGGAAAACCCGCCCGATCACAACGGTATGTGTATTTTTGCCCCAGGCCATAGTAGTTATTGGTTTCGAGTATCAGACTTGCGAAAATTTTGATTGTTAATCAACCATTCCTTAGCTTCAAATTCCCATATCTGGCGAACGAATTGACGAACTCGAGATATTCCTGTTGCATCTGAAAGTAGAAACTCGCCCGATTACAATGGTGTGTGTACTTTTCCCCTATGCCATTGCAGTTATTGGTTTCGAGTATCAGACTTGCGAAAGTTTTGATGGTTTCTCAACCATTCCTTAACTTCAAACTCCCATATCTCGCGAACGGATTGAGGAACTCGAGAAATTCCTGTTGCATCTGAAAGCAGATACTCGCCAGATTACAGCGGTCTGTGTATTTTTCCCCCAGTACATTCTAGTTATTGGCTTCGAGTATCAGAATTGCAAAAATTTTGATGGATTCGCAACCATTCCTTAACTTTAAACTCCCATTTCTCGCGAACAGATTGACGAACTCGAGAAATTCCTGTTGCATCTGAAATCAGAAAGTTGCCCGATTACAACGGTATGTGTATTTTGCCCTAGGCAATAGTAGTTATTGGTTTCGAGTATCAGACTTGCGAAAATTTTGATGGTTTCTCAACCATTCCTTAGCTTCAAATTCCCATATCTGGCGAACGGATTGAGGAACTCGAGATATTCCTGTTGCATCTGAATGTAGAAACTCGCCCGATTACAATGGTGTGCGTACTTTTCCCCTAGGCCATTCCAGTTATTGGTTTCGAATATCAGACTTGCGAAAATTTTGATGGTTTCTCAACCATTCCTTAACTTCAAACTTCCATATCTCGCGAACGGATTGACGAACTCGAGAAATTCCTGTTGCATATGAAAGCAGAAACTCGCCCGATTACAACGGTATGTGTATTTTTGCCCTAGGCAATAGTAGTTATTGGTTTCGAGTATCAGACTTGCGAAAATTTTTATGGTTTCTCAACCATTCCTTAGCTTCAAATTCCCATATCTGGCGAACGAATTGACGAACTAGAGATATTCCTGTTGCATCTGAATGTAGAAACTCGCCCGATTACAATGGTGTGTGTACTTTTCCCCTATGCCATTGCAGTTATTGGTTTCGAGTATCAGACTTGCGAAAGTTTTGATGGTTTCTCAACCATTCCTTAACTTCAAACCCCCATATCTCGCGAACGGATTGACGAACTCGAGAAATTCCTGTTGCATCCGAAAGCAGATACTCGCCCGATTACAGCGGTCTGTGTATTTTTCCCCAAGGACATTCTAGTTATGGGCTTCGAGTATCAGACTTGCGAAAATTTTGATGGACTCTCAACCATTCCTTAATTTCTAACTCCCATATCTCGCGAACGGATTGACGAACTCGAGAAATTCCTGTTGCATCTGAAAGTAGAGACTCTCCCGATTACAATGGTGTGCGTACTTTTCCCCTTTGCCAATCCAGTTATAGGTATCGAGTATCAGAATTGCAAAAATTTTGATGGTTTCTCAACCATTCCTCAACTTCAAACTTCCATATCTCGCGAACGGATTGACGAACTCGAGAAATTCCTGTTGCATATGAAAGCAGAAACTCGCCCGATTACAACGGTATGTTTATTTTTGCCGTAGGCAATAGTAGTTGTTGGTTTCGCGTATCAGACTTGCGAAAATTTTGATGGTTTCTCAACCATTCCTTAGCTTCAAATTCCCATATCTGGCGAACGGATTGACGAACTCGAGATATTCCTGTTGCATCTGAATGTAGAAACTCGCCCGATTACAATGGTGTGCATACTTTTCCCCTAGGCCATTCCAGTTATTGGTTTCGAGTATCAGACTTGCGAAAATTTTGATGGTTTCTCAACCATTCTTTAGCTTCAAATTCCCATATCTGGCGAACGGATTGACGAACTCGAGAAATTCCTGTTGCATCTGAAAGGAAAACCCGCCCGATCACAACGGTATGTGTATTTTTGCCCTAGGCCATAGTAGTTATTGGTTTCGAGTATCAGACTTGCGAAGATTTTGATGGTTTCTCAACCATTCCTTAACCTCAAACTTCCATATCTCGCGAACGGATTGACGAACTCGAGAAATTACTGTTGCATATGAAAGCAGAAACTCGCCCGATTACAGCGGTATGTGTATTTTTGCCCTAGGCAATAGTAGTTATTGGTTTCGAGTATCAGACTTGCGAAAATTTTGATGGTTTCTCAACCATTCCTTAGCTTCAAATTCGCATATCTGGCGAACGAATTGACGAACTCGAGATATTCCTGTTGCATCTGAAAGTAGAAACACGCCCGATTACAATGGTGTGTGTACTTTTCCCCTATGCCATTGCAGTTATTGGTTTCGAGTATCAGACTTGCGAAAGTTTTGATGGTTTCTCAACCATTCCTTAACTTCAAACTCCCATATCTGGCGAACGGATTGACGAACTCGAGAAATTCCTGTTGCATCTGAAAGGAAAACCCGCCCGATCACAACGGTATGTGTATTTTTGCCCTAGGCCATAGTAGTTATTGGTTTCGAGTATCAGACTTGCGAAAGTTTTGATGGTTTCTCAACCATTCCTTAACTTCAAACTCCCATATCTCGCGAACGGATTGACGAACTCGAGAAATTCCTGTTGCATCTGAGAGGAAAACCCGCCCGATCACAACGGTATGTGTATTTTTGCCCTAGGCCATAGTAGTTATTGGTTTCGAGTATCAGACTTGCGAAAATTTTGATTGTTAATCAACCATTCCTTAGCTTCAAATTCCCATATCTGGCGAACGAATTGACGAACTCGAGATATTCCTGTTGCATCTGAATGTAGAAACTCGCCCGATTACAGCGGTCTGTGTATTTTTCCCCCAGGACATTCTAGTTATTGGCTTCGAGTATCAGAATTGCAAAAATTTTGATGGATTCGCAACCATTCCTTAACTTTAAACTCCCATTTCTCGCGAACAGATTGACGAACTCGAGAAATTCCTGTTGCATCTGAAATCAGAAAGTTGCCCGATTACAACGGTATGTGTATTTTGCCCTAGGCAATAGTAGTTATTGGTTTCGAGTATCAGACTTGCGAAAATTTTGATGGTTTCTCAACCATTCCTTAGCTTCAAATTCCCATATCTGGCGAACGAATTGACGAACTCGAGATATTCCTGTTGCATCTGAATGTAGAAACTCGCCCGATTACAATGGTGTGTGTACTTTTCCCCTATGCCATTGCAGTTATTGGTTTCGAGTATCAGACTTGCGAAAGTTTTGATGGTTTCTCAACCATTCCTTAACTTCAAACTCCCATATCTCGCGAACGGATTGAGGAACTCGAGAAATTCCTGTTGCATCTGAAAGCAGATACTCGCCAGATTACAGCGGTCTGTGTATTTTTCCCCCAGTACATTCTAGTTATTGGCTTCGAGTATCAGAATTGCAAAAATTTTGATGGATTCGCAACCATTCCTTAACTTTAAACTTCCATTTCTCGCGAACAGATTGACGAACTCGAGAAATTCCTGTTGCATCTGAAATCAGAAAGTTGCCCGATTACAACGGTATGTGTATTTTGCCCTAGGCAATAGTAGTTATTGGTTTCGAGTATCAGACTTGCGAAAATTTTGATGGTTTCTCAACCATTCCTTAGCTTCAAATTCCCATATCTGGCGAACGGATTGAGGAACTCGAGATATTCCTGTTGCTTCTGAATGTAGAAACTCGCCCGATTACAATGGTGTGCGTACTTTTCCCCTAGGCCATTCCAGTTATTGGTTTCGAATATCAGACTTGCGAAAATTTTGATGGTTTCTCAACCATTCCTTAACTTCAAACTTCCATATCTCGCGAACGGATTGACGAACTCGAGAAATTCCTGTTGCATATGAAAGCAGAAACTCGCCCGATTACAACGGTATGTGTATTTTTGCCCTAGGCAATAGTAGTTATTGGTTTCGAGTATCAGACTTGCGAAAATTTTGATGGTTTCTCAACCATTCCTTAGCTTCAAATTCCCATATCTGGCGAACGAATTGACGAACTCGAGATATTCCTGTTGCATCTGAATGTAGAAACTCGCCCGAATACAATGGTGTGTGTACTTTTCCCCTATGCCATTGCAGTTATTGGTTTCGAGTATCAGACTTGCGAAAATTTTGATGGTTTCTCATCTATTCCTTAACTTCAAACTCCCATATCTCGCGAACGGATTGAGGAACTCGAGAAATTCCTGTTGCATCTGAAAGTAGAGACTCTCCCGATTACAATGGTGTGCGTACTTTTCCCCTAGGCCATTCCAGTTATTGGTTTCGAGTATCAGACTCGCGAAAATTTTGATGGTTTCTAAACCATTCCTTAACTTTAAACTCCCATTTCTCGCGATCAGATTGACGAACTCGAGAAATTCCTGTTGCATATGAAAGCATAAACTCGCCCGATTACAACGGTATGTGTATTTTTCCCCTATGCCATTGCAGTTATTGGCTTCGAGTATCAGACTTGCGAAAGTTATGATGGTTTCTCAACCATTCCTTAACTTCAAACTCCCATATCTCGCGAACGGATTGACGAACTCGAGAAATTCCTGTTGCATCTGAAAGCAGATACTCGCCAGATTACAGCGGTCTGTGTATTTTTCCCCCAGTACATTCTAGTTATTGGCTTCGAGTATCAGAATTGCAAAAATTTTGATGGATTCGCAACCATTCCTTAACTTTAAACTTCCATTTCTCGCGAACAGATTGACGAACTCGAGAAATTCCTGTTGCATCTGAAATCAGAAAGTTGCCCGATTACAACGGTATGTGTATTTTGCCCTAGGCAATAGTAGTTATTGGTTTCGAGTATCAGACTTGCGAAAATTTTGATGGTTTCTCAACCATTCCTTAGCTTCAAATTCCCATATCTGGCGAACGGATTGAGGAACTCGAGATATTCCTGTTGCATCTGAATGTAGAAACTCGCCCGATTACAATGGTGTGCGTACTTTTCCCCTAGGCCATTCCAGTTATTGGTTTCGAATATCAGACTTGCGAAAATTTTGATGGTTTCTCAACCATTCCTTAACTTCAAACTTCCATATCTCGCGAACGGATTGACGAACTCGAGAAATTCCTGTTGCATATGAAAGCAGAAACTCGCCCGATTACAACGGTATGTGTATTTTTGCCCTAGGCAATAGTAGTTATTGGTTTCGAGTATCAGACTTGCGAAAATTTTGATGGTTTCTCAACCATTCCTTAGCTTCAAATTCCCATATCTGGCGAACGAATTGACGAACTCGAGATATTCCTGTTGCATCTGAATGTAGAAACTCGCCCGAATACAATGGTGTGTGTACTTTTCCCCTATGCCCTTGCAGTTATTGGTTTCGAGTATCAGACTTGCGAAAATTTTGATGGTTTCTCATCTATTCCTTAACTTCAAACTCCCATATCTCGCGAACGGATTGAGGAACTCGAGAAATTCCTGTTGCATCTGAAAGTAGAGACTCTCCCGATTACAATGGTGTGCGTACTTTTCCCCTAGGCCATTCCAGTTATTGGTTTCGAGTATCAGACTCGCGAAAATTTTGATGGTTTCTAAACCATTCCTTAACTTTAAACTCCCATTTCTCGCGATCAGATTGACGAACTCGAGAAATTCCTGTTGCATATGAAAGCATAAACTCGCCCGATTACAACGGTATGTGTATTTTTGCCCTAGGCAATAGTAGTTATTGGTTTCGCGTATCAGACATGCGAAAATTTTGATGGTTTCTGAACCATTCCTTAGCTTCAAATTCCCATATCTGGCGAACGGATTGACGAACTCGAGATATTCCTGTTGCATCTGAATGTAGAAACTCGCCCGATTACAATGGTGTGCGTACTTTTCCCCTAGGCCATTCCAGTTATTGGTTTCAAGTATCAGACTTGCGAAAATTTTGATGGTTTCTCAACCATTCCTTAGCTTCAAATTCCCATATCTGGCGAACGGATTGACGAACTCGAGAAATTCCTGTTGCATCTGAAAGGAAAACCCGCCCGATCACCACGGTATGTGTATTTTTGCCCTAGGCCATAGTAGTTATTGGTTTCGAGTATCAGACTTGCGAAGATTTTGATGGTTTCTCAACCATTCCTTAACCTCAAACTTCCATATCTCGCGAACGGATTGACGAACTCGAGAAATTCCTGTTGCATATGAAAGCAGAAACTCGCCCGATTACAACGGTATGTGTATTTTTGCTCTAGGCAATAGTAGTTATTGGTTTCGAGTATCAGACTTGCGAAAATTTTGATGGTTTCTCAACCATTCCTTAGCTTCAAATTCCCATATCTGGCGAACGAATTGACGAACTCGAGATATTCCTGTTGCATCTGAAAGTAGAAACACGGCCGATTACAATGGTGTGTGTACTTTTCCCCTATGCCATTGCAGTTAGTGGTTTCGAGTATCAGACTTGCGAAAGTTTTGATGGTTTCTCAACCATTCCTTAACTTCAAACTCCCATATCTCGCGAACGGATTGACGAACTCGAGAAATTCCTGTTGCATATGAAAGCAGAAACTCGCCCAATTACAACGGTGTGTGTATTTTTGCCCTAGGCAATAGTAGTTATTGGTTTCGAGTATCAGACTTGCGAAAATTTTGATGGTTTCTCAACCATTCCTTAGCTTCAAATTCCCATATCTGGCGAACGAATTGACGAACTCGAGATATTCCTGTTGCATCTGAATGTAGAAACTCGCCCGATTACAATGGTGTGTGTACTTTTCCCCTATGCCATTGCAGTTATTGGTTTCGAGTATCAGACTTGCGAAAATTTTGATGGTTTCTCAACCATTCCTTAACTTCAAACTCCCATATCTCGCGAACGGATTGAGGAACTCGAGAAATTCCTGTTGCATCTGAAAGTAGAGACTCTCCCGATTACAATGGTGTGCGTACTTTTCCCCTAGGCCATTCCAGTTATTGGTTTCGAGTATCAGACTCGCGAAAATTTTGATGGTTTCTAAACCATTCCTTAACTTTAAACTCCCATTTCTCGCGATCAGATTGACGAACTCGAGAAATTCCTGTTGCATATGAAAGCATAAACTCGCCCGATTACAACGGTATGTGTATTTTTCCCCTATGCCATTGCAGTTATTGGCTTCGAGTATCAGACTTGCGAAAGTTTTGATGGTTTCTCAACCATTCCTTAACTTCAAACTCCCATATCTCGCGAACGGATTGACGAACTCGAGAAATTCCTGTTGCATCTGAAAGTATCGACTCTCCCGATTACAATGGTGTGCGTACTTTTCCCCTTTGCCATTCCAGTTATAGGTTTCGAGTATCAGAATTGCAAAAATTTTGATGGTCTCTCAATCATTCCTTAACTTCAAACTTCCATAGCTCGCGAACGGATTGACGAACTCGAGAAATTCCTGTTGCATATGAAAGCAGAAACTCGCCCGATTACAACGGTATGTGTATTTTTGCCCTAGGCAATAGTAGTTATTGGTTTCGCGTATCAGACATGCGAAAATTTTGATGGTTTCTGAACCATTCCTTAGCTTCAAATTCCCATATCTGGCGAACGGATTGACGAACTCGAGATATTCCTGTTGCATCTGAATGTAGAAACTCGCCCGATTACAATGGTGTGCGTACTTTTCCCCTAGGCCATTCCAGTTATTGGTTTCAAGTATCAGACTTGCGAAAATTTTGATGGTTTCTCAACCATTCCTTAGCTTCAAATTCCCATATCTGGCGAACGGATTGACGAACTCGAGAAATTCCTGTTGCGTCTGAAAGGAAAACCCGCCCGATCACCACGGTATGTGTATTTTTGCCCTAGGCCATAGTAGTTATTGGTTTCGAGTATCAGACTTGCGAAGATTTTGATGGTTTCTCAACCATTCCTTAAACTCAAACTTCCATATCTCGCGAACGGATTGACGAACTCGAGAAATTCCTGTTGCATATGAAAGCAGAAACTCGCCCGATTACAACGGTATGTGTATTTTTGCTCTAGGCAATAGTAGTTATTGGTTTCGAGTATCAGACTTGCGAAAATTTTGATGGTTTCTCAACCATTCCTTAGCTTCAAATTCCCATATCTGGCGAACGAATTGACGAACTCGAGATATTCCTGTTGCATCTGAAAGTAGAAACACGGCCGATTACAATGGTGTGTGTACTTTTCCCCTATGCCATTGCAGTTAGTGGTTTCGAGTATCAGACTTGCGAAAGTTTTGATGCTTTCTCAACCATTCCTTAACTTCAAACTCCCATATCTCGCGATCGGATTGACGAACTCGAGAAATTCCTGTTGCATATGAAAGCAGAAACTCGCCCGATTACAACGGTGTGTGTATTTTTGCCCTAGGCAATAGTAGTTATTGGTTTCGAGTATCAGACTTGCGAAAATTTTGATGGTTTCTCAACCATTCCTTAGCTTCAAATTCCCATATCTGGCGAACGAATTGACGAACTCGAGATATTCCTGTTGCATCTGAATGTAGAAACTCGCCCGATTACAATGGTGTGTGTACTTTTCCCCTATGCCATTGCAGTTATTGGTTTCGAGTATCAGACTTGCGGAAGTTTTGATGGTTTCTCAACTATTCCTTAACTTCAAACTCCCATATCTCGCGAACGGATTGACGCACTCGAGAAATTCCTGTCGCATATGAAAGCAGAAACTCGCCCGATTACAACTGTATGTGTATTTTTGCCCTAGGCAATAGTAGTTATTGGTTTCGAGTATCAGACTTGCGAAAATTTTGATGGTTTCTCAACCATTCCTTAGCATCAAATTCCCATATCTGGCGAACGAATTGACGAACTCGAGATATTCCTGTTACATCTGAATGTAGAAACTCGCCCGATTACAATGGTGTGTGTACTTTTCCCCTATGCCATTGCAGTTATTGGTTTCGAGTATCAGACTTGCGAAAGTTTTGATGGTTTCTCAACCATTCCTTAACTTCAAACTCCCATATCTCGCGAACGGATTGACGAACTCGAGAAATTCCTGTTGCATCTGAAAGGAAAACCCGCCCGATCACAACGGTATGTGTATTTTTGCCCTAGGCCATAGTAGTTATTGGTTTCGTGTATCAGACTTGCGAAGATTTTGATGGTTTCTCAACCATTCCTTAACTTCATACTTCCATATCTCGCGAACGGATTGACGAACTCGAGAAATTCCTGTTGCATATGAAAGCAGAAACTCGCCCGATTACAACGGTATGTGTATTTTTGCCCTAGGCAATAGTAGTTATTGGTTTCGAGTATCAGACTTGCGAAAATTTTGATGGTTTCTCAACCATTCCTTAGCTTCAAATTCCCATATCTGGCGAACGAATTGACGAACTCGAGATATTCCTGTTGCATCTGAAAGTAGAAACACGGCCGATTACAATGGTGTGTGTACTTTTCCCCTATGCCATTGCAGTTAGTGGTTTCAAGTATCAGACTTGCGAAAATTTTGATGGTTTCTCAACCATTCCTTAGCTTCAAATTCCCATATCTGGCGAACGGATTGACGAACTCGAGAAATTCCTGTTGCGTCTGAAAGGAAAACCCGCCCGATCACCACGGTATGTGTATTTTTGCCCTAGGCCATAGTAGTTATTGGTTTCGAGTATCAGACTTGCGAAGATTTTGATGGTTTCTCAACCATTCCTTAAACTCAAACTTCCATATCTCGCGAACGGATTGACGAACTCGAGAAATTCCTGTTGCATATGAAAGCAGAAACTCGCCCGATTACAACGGTATGTGTATTTTTGCTCTAGGCAATAGTAGTTATTGGTTTCGAGTATCAGACTTGCGAAAATTTTGATGGTTTCTCAACCATTCCTTAGCTTCAAATTCCCATATCTGGCGAACGAATTGACGAACTCGAGATATTCCTGTTGCATCTGAAAGTAGAAACACGGCCGATTACAATGGTGTGTGTACTTTTCCCCTATGCCATTGCAGTTAGTGGTTTCGAGTATCAGACTTGCGAAAGTTTTGATGCTTTCTCAACCATTCCTTAACTTCAAACTCCCATATCTCGCGATCGGATTGACGAACTCGAGAAATTCCTGTTGCATATGAAAGCAGAAACTCGCCCGATTACAACGGTGTGTGTATTTTTGCCCTAGGCAATAGTAGTTATTGGTTTCGAGTATCAGACTTGCGAAAATTTTGATGGTTTCTCAACCATTCCTTAGCTTCAAATTCCCATATCTGGCGAACGAATTGACGAACTCGAGATATTCCTGTTGCATCTGAATGTAGAAACTCGCCCGATTACAATGGTGTGTGTACTTTTCCCCTATGCCATTGCAGTTATTGGTTTCGAGTATCAGACTTGCGGAAGTTTTGATGGTTTCTCAACTATTCCTTAACTTCAAACTCCCATATCTCGCGAACGGATTGACGCACTCGAGAAATTCCTGTCGCATATGAAAGCAGAAACTCGCCCGATTACAACTGTATGTGTATTTTTGCCCTAGGCAATAGTAGTTATTGGTTTCGAGTATCAGACTTGCGAAAATTTTGATGGTTTCTCAACCATTCCTTAGCATCAAATTCCCATATCTGGCGAACGAATTGACGAACTCGAGATATTCCTGTTACATCTGAATGTAGAAACTCGCCCGATTACAATGGTGTGTGTACTTTTCCCCTATGCCATTGCAGTTATTGGTTTCGAGTATCAGACTTGCGAAAGTTTTGATGGTTTCTCAACCATTCCTTAACTTCAAACTCCCATATCTCGCGAACGGATTGACGAACTCGAGAAATTCCTGTTGCATCTGAAAGGAAAACCCGCCCGATCACAACGGTATGTGTATTTTTGCCCTAGGCCATAGTAGTTATTGGTTTCGTGTATCAGACTTGCGAAGATTTTGATGGTTTCTCAACCATTCCTTAACTTCATACTTCCATATCTCGCGAACGGATTGACGAACTCGAGAAATTCCTGTTGCATATGAAAGCAGAAACTCGCCCGATTACAACGGTATGTGTATTTTTGCCCTAGGCAATAGTAGTTATTGGTTTCGAGTATCAGACTTGCGAAAATTTTGATGGTTTCTCAACCATTCCTTAGCTTCAAATTCCCATATCTGGCGAACGAATTGACGAACTCGAGATATTCCTGTTGCATCTGAAAGTAGAAACACGGCCGATTACAATGGTGTGTGTACTTTTCCCCTATGCCATTGCAGTTAGTGGTTTCGAGTATCAGACTTGCGAAAGTTTTGATGCTTTCTCAACCATTCCTTAACTTCAAACTCCCATATCTCGCGATCGCATTGACGAACTCGAGAAATTCCTGTTGCATATGAAAGCAGAAACTCGCCCGATTACAACGGTGTGTGTATTTTTGCCCTAGGCAATAGTAGTTATTGGTTTCGAGTATCAGACTTGCGAAAATTTTGATGGTTTCTCAACCATTCCTTAGCTTCAAATTCCCATATCTGGCGAACGAATTGACGAACTCGAGATATTCCTGTTGCATCTGAATGTAGAAACTCGCCCGATTACAATGGTGTGTGTACTTTTCCCCTATGCCATTGCAGTTATTGGTTTCGAGTATCAGACTTGCGGAAGTTTTGATGGTTTCTCAACTATTCCTTAACTTCAAACTCCCATATCTCGCGAACGGATTGACGCACTCGAGAAATTCCTGTCGCATATGAAAGCAGAAACTCGCCCGATTACAACTGTATGTGTATTTTTGCCCTAGGCAATAGTAGTTATTGGTTTCGAGTATCAGACTTGCGAAAATTTTGATGGTTTCTCAACCATTCCTTAGCATCAAATTCCCATATCTGGCGAACGAATTGACGAACTCGAGATATTCCTGTTACATCTGAATGTAGAAACTCGCCCGATTACAATGGTGTGTGTAATTTTCCCCTATGCCATTGCAGTTATTGGTTTCGAGTATCAGACTTGCGAAAGTTTTGATGGTTTCTCAACCATTCCTTAACTTCAAACTCCCATATCTCGCGAACGGATTGACGAACTCGAGAAATTCCTGTTGCATCTGAAAGGAAAACCCGCCCGATCACAACGGTATGTGTATTTTTGCCCTAGGCCATAGTAGTTATTGGTTTCGAGTATCAGACTTGCGAAAATTTTGATGGTTTCTCAACCATTCCTTAGCTTCAAATTCCCATATCTGGCGAACGAATTGTCGAACTCGAGATATTCCTGTTGCATCTGAATGTAGAAACTCGCCCGATTACAATGGTGTGTGTACTTTTCCCCTATGCCATTGCAGTTATTGGTTTCGAGTATCAGACTTGCGAAAGTTTTGATGGTTTCTCAACCATTCCTTAACTTCAAACTCCCATATCTCGCGAACGGATTGACGAACTCGAGAAATTCCTGTTGCATCTGAAAGGAAAACCCGCCCGATCACAACGGTATGTGTATTTTTGCCCTAGGCCATAGTAGTTATTGGTTTCGTGTATCAGACTTGCGAAGATTTTGATGGTTTCTCAACCATTCCTTAACTTCATACTTCCATATCTCGCGAACGGATTGACGAACTCGAGAAATTCCTGTTGCATATGAAAGCAGAAACTCGCCCGATTACAACGGTATGTGTATTTTTGCCCTAGGCAATAGTAGTTATTGGTTTCGAGTATCAGACTTGCGAAAATTTTGATGGTTTCTCAACCATTCCTTAGCTTCAAATTCCCATATCTGGCGAACGAATTGTCGAACTCGAGATATTCCTGTTGCATCTGAATGTAGAAACTCGCCCGATTACAATGGTGTGTGTACTTTTCCCCTATGCCATTGCAGTTATTGGTTTCGAGTATCAGACTTGCGAAAGTTTTGATGGTTTCTCAACCATTCCTTAACTTCAAACTCCCATATCTCGCGAACGGATTGAGGAACTCGAGAAATTCCTGTTGCATCTGAAAGCAGATACTCGCCCGATTACAGCGGTCTGTGTATTTTTCCCCAGGACATTCTAGTTATTGGATTCGAGTATCAGAATTGCAAAAATTTTGATGGATTCGCAACCATTCCTTAACTTTAAACTCCCATTTCTCGCGAACAGATTGACGAACTCGAGAAATTCCTGTTGCATCTGAAATCAGAATGTTGCACGATTACAACGGTATGTGTATTTTGCCCTAGGCAATAGTAGTTATTGGTTTCGAGTATCAGACTTGCGAAAATTTTGATGGTTTCTCAACCATTCCTTAGCTTCAAATTGCCATATCTGGCGAACGGAAGGAGGAACTCGAGACATTCCTGTTGCATCTGAATGTAGAAACACGCCCGATTACAATGGTGGGCGTACTTTTCCCCTAGGCCATTCCAGTTATTGGTTTCGAGTATCAGACTTGCGAAAATTTTGATGGTTTCTCAACCATTCCTTAGCTTCAAATTCCCATATCTGGCGAACGGATTGACGAACTCGAGAAATTCCTGTTGCATCTGAAAGGAAAACCCGCCCGATCACAACGGTATGTGTATTTTTGCCCTAGGCCATAGTAGTTATTGGTTTCGAGTATCAGACTTGCGAAGATTTTGATGGTTTCTCAACCATTCCTTAACCTCAAACTTCCATATCTCGCGAACGGATTGACGAACTCGAGAAATTCCTGTTGCATATGAAAGCATAAACTCGCCCGATTACAACGGTATGTGTATTTTTGCCCTAGGCAATAGTAGTTATTGGTTTCGCGTATCAGACTTGCGAAAATTTTAATGGTTTCACAACCATTCCTTAGCTTCAAATTCCCATATCTGGCGAACGGATTGACGAACTCGAGATATTCCTGTTGCATCTGAATGTAGAAACTCGCCCGATTACAATGGTGTGCGTACTTTTCCCCTAGGCCATTCCAGTTATTGGTTTCGAGTATCAGACTTGCGAAAACTTTGATGGTTTCTCAACCATTCCTTAGCTTCAAATTCCCATATCTGGCGAACGGATTGACGAACTCGAGAAATTCCTGTTGCATCTGAAAGCAGAAACTCGCCCGATCACAAGGGTGTGTGTACTTTTCCCCTAGGCCATTCCAGTTATTGGTTTCGAGTATCAGACTTGCGAAGGTTTTGATGGTTTCTCAGCCATTCCTTAACTTCAAACTTCCATATCTCGAGAACGGATTGACCAACTCGAGAAATTCTTGTTGCATTTGAAAGCAGAAACTCGCCCGATTACAATGGTGTGTGTACTTTTGCCCTAGGCAATAGTAGTTTTTGGTTTCAAGTATCAGACTTGCGAAAATTTTGATGGTTTCTCAACCATTGGTTAGCTTCAAATTCCCATATCTGGCGAACGGATTGACGAACTCGAGAAATTCCTGTTGCATCTGAAAGCAGATACTCGCCCGATTACAACGGTCTCTGTATTTTTCCCCTAGGACATTCTAGTTATTGGCTTCGAGTATCAGACTTGCGAAAATTTTGATGGACTCTCAACCATTCCTTAATTTCTAACTCCCATATGTCGCGAACGGATTGACGAACTCGAGAAATTCCTGTTGCATCTGAAAGTAGAGACTCTCCCGATTACAATGGTGTGCGTACTTTTCCCCTTTGCCAATCCAGTTATAGGTTTCGAGTATCAGAATTGCAAAAATTTTGATGGTTTCGCAACCATTCCTTAACTTTAAACTCCCATTTCTCGCGAACAGATTGACGAACTCGGGAAATTCCTGTTGCATATGAAAGCAGAAACTCGCCCGATTACAACGGTACGTGTATTTTTGCCCTAGGCAATAGTAGTTATTGGTTTCGCGTATCAGACTTGCGAAAATTTTGATGGTTTGTCAACCATTCCTTAGCTTCAAATTCCCATATCTGGCGAACGGATTGACCAACTCGAGAAATTCCTGTTGCATCTGCAAACAGAAACTCGCCCGATCACAACGGTGTGTGTACTTTTCCCCTAGGCCATTCCAGTTATTGGTTTCGTGTATCAGACTTGCGAAAATTTTGATGGTTTCTCAACCATTCCTTAACTTCAAAGTTCCATATCTCGTGAACGGATTGACGAACTCCAGAAATTCCTGTTGCATCTGAAAGTAGAAACTCGCCCGATTACAACGGTCCGTGTATTTTTCCCCTAGGTCATTCTAGTCATTGGTTTCGAGTATCAGACTTGCGAAAATTTTGATGGACCCTCAACCATTCCTTAACTTCTAACTCCCATATCTCGCGAACGGATAGACGAACTCGAGAAATTCCTGTTGCATCTGAAAGTAGAGACTCTCCCGATTACAATGGTGTGCGTACTTTTCCCCTAGGCCATTCCAGTTATTGGTTTCGAGTATCAGACTCGCGAAATTTTGATGATTTCTAAACCATTCCTTAACTTTAAACTCCCATTTCTCGCGAACGGATTGACTAACTCGAGAAATTCCTGTTGCATCTGAAAGCAGAAAATCGCTCGATTACAATGGTGTGCGTACTTTTCCCCTAGGCCATTCCAGTTATTGGTTTCGAGTATCAGACTTGCGAAGGTATTGATGGTTTCTCAACCATTCCTTAGCTTCAAACTCCCATATCTCGCGAACGGATTGACGAACTCGAGAAATTCCTGTTGCATCTGAAAGCAGATGCTCGCCCGATTACAACGGTCTCTGTATTTTTCCCGCAGGCCACAGTAGTTATTGGTTTCGAGTATCTGACTTTCGAAAATTTTGATGGTTTCTCAACCATTCCTTAACTTCAAACTCCCATATCTCGCGAACGGATAGACGAACTCGAGAAATTCCTGTTGCATCTGAAAGTAGAGACTCTCCCGATTACAATGGTGTGCGTACTTTTCCCCTAGGCCATTCCAGTTATTGGTTTCGAGTATCAGACTCGCGAAAATTTTGATGGTTTCTAAACCATTCCTTAACTTCAAACTTCCATATCTCGCGAACGGATTGACGAACTCGAGAAATTCCTGTTGCATATGAAAGCAGAAACTCGCCCGATTACAACGGTCTGTGCATTTTTCCCGCAGGCCACAGTAGTTATTGGTTTCGAGTATCTGACTTTCGAAAATTCTGATGGTTTCTCAACCATTCCTTAACTTCAAACTTCCATATCTCGAGAACGGATTGACGAACTCGGGAAATTCCTGTTGCATATGAAAGCAGAAACTCGCCCGATTACAACGGTATGTGTATTTTTGCCCTAGCCAATAGTAGTTATTGGTTTCGCGTATCAGACTTGCGAAAATTTTGATGGTGTGTCATCCATTCCTTAGCTTCAAATTCCCATATCTGGCGAACGGATTGACCAACTCGAGAAATTCCTGTTGCATCTGAAAGCAGAAACTCGCCCGATCACAACGGTGTGTGTACATTTCCGCTAGGCCATTCCAGTTATTGGTTTCGAGTATCAGACTTGCGAAAATTTTGATGGTTTCTCAACCATTCCTTAACTTCAAACTTCCATATCTCGCGAACGGATTGACGAACTCGAGAAATTCCTGTTGCATATGAAAGCAGAAACTCGCCCGATTACAACGGTCTGTGCATTTTTCCCGCAGGCCACAGTAGTTATTGGTTTCGAGTATCTGACTTTCGAAAATTTTGATGGTTTCTCAACCATTCCTTAACTTCAAACTCCCATATCTCGCGAACGGATTGACGAACTCGAGAAATTCCTGTTGCATCTGGAAGTAGAAACTCGCCCGATTACAACGGTCGGTGTATTTTTCCCGCAGGCCACAGTAGTTATTGGTTTCGACTATCTGACTTTCGAAAATTTTGATGGTTTCTCAACCATTCCTTAACTTCAAACTCCCATATCTCGTGAACGGATAGACGAACTCGAGAAATTCCTGTCGCATCTGAAAGTAGAGACTCTCCCGATTACAATGGTGTGCGTACTTTTCCCCTAGGCCATTCCAGTTATTGGTTTCGAGTATCAGACTCGCGAAAATTTTGATGGTTTCTAAACCATTCCTTAACTTTAAACTCCCATTTCTCGCGATCAGATTGACGAACTCGAGAAATTCCTGTTGCATATGAAAGCATAAACTCGCCCGATTACAACGGTATGTGTATTTTTCCCATATGCCATTGCAGTTATTGGCTTCGAGTATCAGACTTGCGAAAGTTTTGATGGTTTCCCAACCATTCCTTAACTTCAAACTCCCATATCTCGCGAACGGATTGACGAACTCGAGAAATTCCTGTTGCATCTGAAAGTATCGACTCTCCCGATTACAATGGTGTGCGTACTTTTCCCCTTTGCCATTCCAGTTATAGGTTTCGAGTATCAGAATTGCAAAAATTTTGATGGTTTCTCAATCATTCCTTAACTTCAAACTCCCATATCTCGCGAACGGATTGACGAACTCGAGAAATTCCTGTTGCATCTGAAAGTATCGACTCTCCCGATTACAATGGTGTGCGTACTTTTCCCCTTTGCCATTCCAGTTATAGGTTTCGAGTATCAGAATTGCAAAAATTTTGATGGTTTCTCAATCATTCCTTAACATCAAACTTCCATAGCTCGCGAACGGATTGACGAACTCGAGAAATTCCTGTTGCATATGAAAGCAGAAACTCGCCCGATTACAACGGTATGTGTATTTTTGCCCTAGGCAATAGTAGTTATTGGTTTCGCGTATCAGACATGCGAAAATTTTGATGGTTTCTGAACCATTCCTTAGCTTCAAATTCCCATATCTGGCGAACGGATTGACGAACTCGAGATATTCCTGTTGCATCTGAATGTAGAAACTCGCCCGATTACAATGGTGTGCGTACTTTTCCCCTAGGCCATTCCAGTTATTGGTTTCAAGTATCAGACTTGCGAAAATTTTGATGGTTTCTCAACCATTCCTTAGCTTCAAATTCCTATATCTGGCGAACGGATTGACGAACTCGAGAAATTCCTGTTGCATCTGAAAGGAAAACCCGCCCGATCACCACGGTATGTGTATTTTTGCCCTAGGCCATAGTAGTTATTGGTTTCGAGTATCAGACTTGCGAAGATTTTGATGGTTTCTCAACCATTCCTTAACCTCAAACTTCCATATCTCGCGAACGGATTGACGAACTCGAGAAATTCCTGTTGCATATGAAAGCAGAAACTCGCCCGATTACAACGGTATGTGTATTTTTGCTGTAGGCAATAGTAGTTATTGGTTTCGAGTATCAGACTTGCGGAAGTTTTGATGGTTTCTCAACCATTCCTTAACTTCAAACTCCCATATCTCGCGAACGGATTGACGCACTCGAGAAATTCCTGTCGCATATGAAAGCAGAAACTCGCCCGATTACAACTGTATGTGTATTTTTGCCCTAGGCAATAGTAGTTATTGGTTTCGAGTATCAGACTTGCGAAAATTTTGATGGTTTCTCAACCATTCCTTAGCATCAAATTCCCATATCTGGCGAACGAATTGACGAACTCGAGATATTCCTGTTACATCTGAATGTAGAAACTCGCCCGATTACAATGGTGTGTGTAATTTTCCCCTATGCCATTGCAGTTATTGGTTTCGAGTATCAGACTTGCGAAAGTTTTGATGGTTTCTCAACCATTCCTTAACTTCAAACTCCCATATCTCGCGAACGGATTGACGAACTCGAGAAATTCCTGTTGCATCTGAAAGGAAAACCCGCCCGATCACAACGGTATGTGTATTTTTGCCCTAGGCCATAGTAGTTATTGGTTTCGAGTATCAGACTTGCGAAAATTTTGATGGTTTCTCAACCATTCCTTAGCTTCAAATTCCCATATCTGGCGAACGAATTGTCGAACTCGAGATATTCCTGTTGCATCTGAATGTAGAAACTCGCCCGATTACAATGGTGTGTGTACTTTTCCCCTATGCCATTGCAGTTATTGGTTTCGAGTATCAGACTTGCGAAAGTTTTGATGGTTTCTCAACCATTCCTTAACTTCAAACTCCCATATCTCGCGAACGGATTGACGAACTCGAGAAATTCCTGTTGCATCTGAAAGGAAAACCCGCCCGATCACAACGGTATGTGTATTTTTGCCCTAGGCCATAGTAGTTATTGGTTTCGTGTATCAGACTTGCGAAGATTCTGATGGTTTCTCAACCATTCCTTAACTTCAAACTTCCATATCTCGCGAACGGATTGACGAACTCGAGAAATTCCTGTTGCATATGAAAGCAGAAACTCGCCCGATTACAACGGTATGTGTATTTTTGCCCTAGGCAATAGTAGTTACTGGTTTCGAGTAACAGACTTGCGAAAATTTTGATGGTTGCTCAAGCGTTCCTTAACTTCAAACTCCCATATCTCGCGAACGGATTCACGAACTCGAGAAATTCCTGTTGCATCCGAAAGTAGAGACTCGCACGATTACAACGGCATGTGTATTTTTCCCCTAGGCCTTTGTAGTTATTGGTTTCGGGAATCAGACTTGCGAAAATTTTAATGGTTTCTCAACCATTCCTTAACTTCAAACTCCCATATCTGGCGAACGGATTGACGATCTCGAGAAATTCCTGTTGCATCTGAAAGCAGATACTCGCCCGATTACAGCGGTCTGTGTATTTTTCCCCCAGGACATTCTAGTTATTGGATTCGAGTATCAGACTTGCGAAAATTTTGATGGTTTCTCAACCATTCCTTAGCTTCAAATTCCCATATCTGGCGAACGGATTGACGAACTCGAGAAATTCCTGTTGCATCTGAAAGGAAAACCCGCCCGATCACAACGGTATGTGTATTTTTCCCCCAGGACATTCTAGTTATTGGATTCGAGTATCAGAATTGCAAAAATTTTGATGGATTCGCAACCATTCCTTAACTTTAAACTCCCATTTCTCGCGAACAGATTGACGAACTCGAGAAATTCCTGTTGCATCTGAAATCAGAATGTTGCACGATTACAACGGTATGTGTATTTTGCCCTAGGCAATAGTAGTTATTGGTTTCGAGTATCAGACTTGCGAAAATTTTGATGGTTTCTCAACCATTCCTTAGCTTCAAATTCCCATATCTGGCGAACGGAAGGAGGAACTCGAGACATTCCTGTTGCATCTGAATGTAGAAACACGCCCGATTACAATGGTGTGCGTACTTTTCCCCTAGGCCATTCCAGTTATTGGTTTCGAGTATCAGACTTGCGAAAATTTTGATGGTTTCTCAACCATTCCTTAGCTTCAAATTCCCATATCTGGCGAACGGATTGACGAACTCGAGAAATTCCTGTTGCATCTGAAAGGAAAACCCGCCCGATCACAACGGTATGTGTATTTTTGCCCTAGGCCATAGTAGTTATTGGTTTCGAGTATCAGACTTGCGAAGATTTTGATGGTTTCTCAACCATTCCTTAACCTCAAACTTCCATATCTCGCGAACGGATTGACGAACTCGAGAAATTCCTGTTGCATATGAAAGCATAAACTCGCCCGATTACAACGGTATGTGTATTTTTGCCCTAGGCAATAGTAGTTATTGGTTTCGCGTATCAGACTTGCGAAAATTTTAATGGTTTCTCAACCATTCCTTAGCTTCAAATTCCCATATCTGGCGAACGGATTGACGAACTCGAGATATTCCTGTTGCATCTGAATGTAGAAACTCGCCCGATTACAATGGTGTGCGTACTTTTCCCCTAGGCCATTCCAGTTATTGGTTTCGAGTATCAGACTTGCGAAAACTTTGATGGTTTCTCAACCATTCCTTAGCTTCAAATTCCCATATCTGGCGAACGGATTGACAAACTCGAGAAATTCCTGTTGCATCTGAAAGCAGAAACTCGCCCGATCACAAGGGTGTGTGTACTTTTCCCCTAGGCCATTCCAGTTATTGGTTTCGAGTATCAGACTTGCGAAGGTTTTGATGGTTTCTCAGCCATTCCTTAACTTCAAACTTCCATATCTCGAGAACGGATTGACGAACTCGAGAAATTCTTGTTGCATTTGAAAGCAGAAACTCGCCCGATTACAATGGTGTGTGTACTTTTGCCCTAGGCAATAGTAGTTTTTGGTTTCAAGTATCAGACTTGCGAAAATTTTGATGGTTTCTCAACCATTGGTTAGCTTCAAATTCCCATATCTGGCGAACGGATTGACGAACTCGAGAAATTCCTGTTGCATCTGAAAGCAGATACTCGCCCGATTACAACGGTCTCTGTATTTTTCCCCTAGGACATTCTAGTTATTGGCTTCGAGTATCAGACTTGCGAAAATTTTGATGGACTCTCAACCATTCCTTAATTTCTAACTCCCATATGTCGCGAACGGATTGACGAACTCGAGAAATTCCTGTTGCATCTGAAAGTAGAGACTCTCCCGATTACAATGGTGTGCGTACTTTTCCGCTTTGCCAATCCAGTTATTGGTTTCGAGTATCAGAATTGCAAAAATTTTGATGGTTTCGCAACCATTCCTTAACTTTAAACTCCCATTTCTCGCGAACAGATTGACGAACTCGGGAAATTCCTGTTGCATATGAAAGCAGAAACTCGCCCGATTACAACGGTATGTGTATTTTTGCCCTAGGCAATAGTAGTTATTGGTTTCGCGTATCAGACTTGCGAAAATTTTGATGGTTTGTCAACCATTCCTTAGCTTCAAATTCCCATATCTGGCGAACGGATTGACCAACTCGAGAAATTCCTGTTGCATCTGCAAACAGAAACTCGCCCGATCACAACGGTGTGTGTACTTTTCCCCTAGGCCATTCCAGTTATTGGTTTCGTGTATCAGACTTGCGAAAATTTTGATGGTTTCTCAACCATTCCTTAACTTCAAAGTTCCATATCTCGTGAACGGATTGACGAACTCCAGAAATTCCTGTTGCATCTGAAAGTAGAAACTCGCCCGATTACAACGGTCCGTGTATTTTTCCCCTAGGTCATTCTAGTCATTGGTTTCGAGTATCAGACTTGCGAAAATTTTGATGGACCCTCAACCATTCCTTAACTTCTAACTCCCATATCTCGCGAACGGATAGACGAACTCGAGAAATTCCTGTTGCATCTGAAAGTAGAGACTCTCCCGATTACAATGGTGTGCGTACTTTTCCCCTAGGCCATTCCAGTTATTGGTTTCGAGTATCAGACTCGCGAAATTTTGATGATTTCTAAACCATTCCTTAACTTTAAACTCCCATATCTCGCGAACGGATTGACGAACTCGAGAAATTCCTGTTGCATCTGAAAGCAGATACTCGCCCGATTACAACGGTCTCTGTATTTTTCCCGCAGGCCACAGTAGTTATTGGTTTCGAGTATCTGACTTTCGAAAATTTTGATGGTTTCTCAACCATTCCTTAACTTCAAACTCCCATATCTCGCGAACGGATAGACGAACTCGAGAAATTCCTGTTGCATCTGAAAGTAGAGACTCTCCCGATTACAATGGTGTGCGTACTTTTCCCCTAGGCCATTCCAGTTATTGGTTTCGAGTATCAGACTCGCGAAAATTTTGATGGTTTCTCAACCATTCCTTAACTTCAAACTTCCATATCTCGAGAACGGATTGACGAACTCGGGAAATTCCTGTTGCATATGAAAGCAGAAACTCGCCCGATTACAATGGTATGTGTATTTTTGCCCTAGCCAATAGTAGTTATTGGTTTCGCGTATCAGACTTGCGAAAATTTTGATGGTGTGTCATCCATTCCTTAGCTTCAAATTCCCATATCTGGCGAACGGATTGACCAACTCGAGAAATTCCTGTTGCATCTGAAAGCAGAAACTCGCCCGATCACAACGGTGTGTGTACATTTCCCCTAGGCCATTCCAGTTATTGGTTTCGAGTATCAGACTTGCGAAAATTTTGATGGTTTCTCAACCATTCCTTAACTTCAAACTTCCATATCTCGCGAACGAATTGACGAACTCGAGAAATTCCTGTTGCATCTGAAAGCAGAAACTCGCCCGATCACAAGGGTGTGTGTACTTTTGCCCTAGGCAATAGTAGTTTTTGGTTTCAAGTATCAGACTTGCGAAAATTTTGATGCTTTCTCAACCATTGGTTAGCTTCAAATTCCCATATCTGGCGAACGGATTGACGAACTCGAGAAATTCCTGTTGCATCTGAAAGCAGATACTCGCCCGATTACAACGGTCATTGTATTTTTCCCCTAGGACATTCTAGTTATTGGCTTCGAGTATCAGTCTTGCGAAAATTTTGATGGACTCTCAACCATTCCTTAATTTCTAACTCCCATATCTCGCGAACGGATTGAGGAACTCGAGAAATTCCTGTTGCATCTGAAAGCAGATACTCGCCCGATTACAACGGTCTTTGTATTTTTCCCCTAGGACGTTCTAGTTATTGGCTTCGAGTATCAGACTTGCGAAAATTTTGATGGACTCTCAACCATTCCTTAACTTCTAACTCCCATATCTCGCGAACGGATTGACGAACTCGAGAAATTACTGTTGCATCTGAAAGTAGAGACTCTCCCGATTACAATGGTGTGCGTACTTTTCCCCTTTGCCATTCCTGTTATAGGTTTCGAGTATCAGAATTGCAAAAATTTTGATGGTTTCGCAACCATTCCTTAACTTTAAACTCCCATTCCTCGCGGACAGATTGACGAACTCGAGAAATTCCTGTTGCATATGAAAGCAGAAACTCGCCCGATTACAACGGTATGTGTATTTTTGCCCTAGGCAATAGTAGTTATTGGTTTCGCGTATCAGACTTGCGAAAATTTTGATGGTTTCTCAACCATTCCTTAACTTCAAACTCCCATATCTCGCGAACGGATTGACGAAATCGAGAAATTCCTGTTGCATCTGAAAGCAGATACTCGCCCGATTACAACGGTCTGTGTATTTTTCCCCTAGGACATTCTAGTTATTGGCTTCGAGTATCAGACTTGCGAAAATTTTGATGGACTCTCAACCATTCCTTAATTTCTAACTCCCATATCTCGCGAACGGATTGACGAACTCGAGAAATTCCTGTTGCATCTGAAAGCAGATACTCGCCCGATTACAACGGTGTGTGTATTTTTGCCCTAGGCAATAGTAGTTATTGGTTTCGAGTATCAAACTTGCGAAAATTTTGATGGTTTCTCAACCATTCCTTAGCTTCAAATTCCCATATCTGGCGAACGGATTGACGAACTCGAGAAATTCCTGTTGCATATGAAAGCAGAAACTCGCCCGATTACAACGGTATGTGTATTTTTGCCCTAGGCAATAGTAGTTATTGGTTTCGCCTATCAGACTTGCGAAAATTTTGATGGTTTCTCAACCATTCCTTAACTTCAAACTCCCATATCTCGCGAACGGATTGACGAACTCCAGAAATTCCTGTTGCATCTAAAAGTAGAGACTCTCCCGATTACAATGGTGTGCGTACTTTTCCCCTTTGCCATTCCTGTTATAGGTTTCGAGTATCAGAATTGCAAAAATTTTGATGGTTTCACAACCATTCCTTAAATTTAAACTCCCATTTCTCGCGAACAGATTGACGAACTCGAGAAATTCCTGTTGCATATGAATGCAGAAACTCGCCCGATTACAACTGTATGTGTATTTTTGCCCTAGGCAATAGTAGTTATTGGTTTCGAGTATCAGACTTGCGAAAATTTTGATGGTTTCTCAACCATTCCTTAGCATCAAATTCCCATATCTGGCGAACGAATTGACGAACCCGAGAAATTCCTGTTGCATCTGAAAGCAGAAACTCGCCCGATTAAAACGGTATGTGTATTTTTGCCCTAGACCATAGTAGTTAATGGTTCCGAGTATCAGATTCCGAAAATTTTGATGGTTTCTCAACCATTCCTTAACTTTAAACTCCCATTTCTTGCGAACAGATTGACGAACTCGAGAAATTCCTGTTGCATCTGAAATCAGAAAGTTGCCCGATTACAACGGTATGTGTATTTTGCCCTAGGCAATAGTAGTTATTGGTTTCGAGTATCAGACTTGCGAAAATTTTGATGGTTTCTCAACCATTCCTTAGCTTCAAATTCCCATATCTGGCGAACGGATTGAGGAACTCGAGATATTCCTGTTGCATCTGAAAGCAGATACTCGCCCGATTACAACGGTCTGTGTATTTTTCCCCTAGGACATTCTAGTTATTGGCTTCGAGTATCAGACTTGCGAAAATTTTGATGGACTCTCAACCATTCCTTAATTTCTAACTCCCATATCTCGCGAACGGATTGACGAACTCGAGAAATTCCTGTTGCATCTGAAAGTAGAGACTCTCCCGATTACAATGGTGTGCGTACTTTTCCCCTTTGCCAATCCAGTTATAGGTTTCGAGTATCAGAATTGCAAAAATTTTGATGGTTTCTCAACCATTCCTTAACTTCAAACTTCCATATCTCGCGAACGGATTGACGAACTCGAGAAATTCCTGTTGCATATGAAAGCAGAAACTCGCCCGATTACAGCGGTATGTGTATTTTTGCCCTAGGCAATAGTAGTTATTGGTTTCGAGTATCAGACTTGCGAAAATTTTGATGGTTTCTCAACCATTCCTTAGCTTCAAATTCCCATATCTCGCGAACGAATTGACGAACTCGAGATATTCCTGTTGCATCTGAAAGTAGAAACACGCACGATTACAATGGTGTGTGTACTTTTCCCCTATGCCATTGCAGTTATTGGTTTCGAGTATCAGACTAGCGAAAGTTTTGATGGTTTCTCAACCATTCCTTAACTTCAAACTCCCATATCTCGCGAACGGATTGACGAACTCGAGAAATTCCTGTTGCATATGAAAGCAGAAACTCGCCCGTTTACAACGGTGTGTGTATTTTTGCCCTAGGCAATAGTAGTTATTGGTTTCGAGTATCAAACTTGCGAAAATTTTGATGGTTTCTCAACCATTCCTTAGCTTCAAATTCCCATATCTGGCGAACGAATTGACGAACTCGAGATATTCCTGTTGCATCTGAATGCAGAAACTCGCCCGATTACAATGGTGTGTGTACTTTTCCCCTATGCCATTGCAGTTATTGGTTTCGAGTATCAGACTTGCGGAAGTTTTGATGGTTTCTCAACCATTCCTTAACTTCAAACTCCCATATCTCGCGAACGGATTGACGAACTCGAGAAATTCCTGTTGCATCTGAAAGCAGATACTCGCCCGATTACAGCGGTCTGTGTATTTTTCCCCCAGGACATTCTAGTTACTGGCTTCGAGTATCAGAATTGCAAAAATTTTGATGGTTTCACAACCATTCCTTAACTTTAAACTCCCATTTCTCGCGAACAGATTGACGAACTCGAGAAATTCCTGTTGCATCTGAAAGGTAAACCCGCCCGATCACAACGGTATGTGTATTTTTGCCCTAGGCCATAGTAGTTAGCGGTTTCGAGTATCAGACTTGCGAAGATTTTGATGGTTTCTCAACCATTCCTTAACTTCAAACTTCCATATCTCGCGAACGGATTGACGAACTCGAGAAATTCCTGTTGCATATGAAAGCAGAAACTCGCCCGATTACAACTGTATGTGTATTTTTGCCCTAGGCAATAGTAGTTATTGGTTTCGAGTATCAGACTTGCGAAAATTTTGATGGTTTCTCAACCATTCCTTAGCATCAAATTCCCATATCTGGCGAACGAATTGACGAACTCGAGATATTCCTGTTACATCTGAATGTAGAAACTCGCCCGATTACAATGGTGTGTGTACTTTTCCCCTATGCCATTGCAGTTATTGGTTTCGAGTATCAGACTTGCGAAAGTTTTGATGGTTTCTCAACCATTCCTTAACTTCAAACTCCCATATCTCGCGAACGGATTGACGAACTCGAGAAATTCCTGTTGCATCTGAGAGGAAAACCCGCCCGATCACAACGGTATGTGTATTTTTGCCCTGGGCCATAGTAGTTATTGGTTTCGAGTATCAGACTTGCGAAAATTTTGATTGTTAATCAACCATTCCTTAGCTTCAAATTCCCATATCTGGCGAACGAATTGACGAACTCGAGATATTCCTGTTGCATCTGAATGTAGAAACTCGCCCGATTACAGCGGTCTGTGTATTTTTCCCCCAGGACATTCTAGTTATTGGCTTCGAGTATCAGAATTGCAAAAATTTTGATGGTTTCTCAACCATTCCTTAGCTTCAAATTCCCATATCTGGCGAACGGATTGAGGAACTCGAGATATTCCTGTTGCATCTGAATGTAGAAACTCGCCCGATTACAATGGTGTGTGTACTTTTCCCCTATGCCATTGCAGTTATTGGTTTCGAGTATCAGACTTGCGGAAGTTTTGATGGTTTCTCAACCATTCCTTAACTTCAAACTCCCATATCTCGCGAACGGATTGACGAACTCGAGAAATTCCTGTTGCATATGAAAGCAGAAACTCGCCCGTTTACAACGGTGTGTGTATTTTTGCCCTAGGCAATAGTAGTTATTGGTTTCGAGTATCAAACTTGCGAAAATTTTGATGGTTTCTCAACCATTCCTTAGCTTCAAATTCCCATATCTGGCGAACGAATTGACGAACTCGAGATATTCCTGTTGCATCTGAATGCAGAAACTCGCCCGATTACAATGGTGTGTGTACTTTTCCCCTATGCCATTGCAGTTATTGGTTTCGAGTATCAGACTTGCGGAAGTTTTGATGGTTTCTCAACCATTCCTTAACTTCAAACTCCCATATCTCGCGAACGGATTGACGAACTCGAGAAATTCCTGTTGCATCTGAAAGCAGATACTCGCCCGATTACAGCGGTCTGTGTATTTTTCCCCCAGGACATTCTAGTTACTGGCTTCGAGTATCAGAATTGCAAAAATTTTGATGGTTTCACAACCATTCCTTAACTTTAAACTCCCATTTCTCGCGAACAGATTGACGAACTCGAGAAATTCCTGTTGCATCTGAAAGGTAAACCCGCCCGATCACAACGGTATGTGTATTTTTGCCCTAGGCCATAGTAGTTAGCGGTTTCGAGTATCAGACTTGCGAAGATTTTGATGGTTTCTCAACCATTCCTTAACTTCAAACTTCCATATCTCGCGAACGGATTGACGAACTCGAGAAATTCCTGTTGCATATGAAAGCAGAAACTCGCCCGATTACAACTGTATGTGTATTTTTGCCCTAGGCAATAGTAGTTATTGGTTTCGAGTATCAGACTTGCGAAAATTTTGATGGTTTCTCAACCATTCCTTAGCATCAAATTCCCATATCTGGCGAACGAATTGACGAACTCGTGATATTCCTGTTACATCTGAATGTAGAAACTCGCCCGATTACAATGGTGTGTGTACTTTTCCCCTATGCCATTGCAGTTATTGGTTTCGAGTATCAGACTTGCGAAAGTTTTGATGGTTTCTCAACCATTCCTTAACTTCAAACTCCCATATCTCGCGAACGGATTGACGAACTCGAGAAATTCCTGTTGCATCTGAGAGGAAAACCCGCCCGATCACAACGGTATGTGTATTTTTGCCCTAGGCCATAGTAGTTATTGGTTTCGAGTATCAGACTTGCGAAAATTTTGATTGTTAATCAACCATTCCTTAGCTTCAAATTCCCATATCTGGCGAACGAATTGACGAACTCGAGATATTCCTGTTGCATCTGAATGTAGAAACTCGCCCGATTACAGCGGTCTGTGTATTTTTCCCCCAGGACATTCTAGTTATTGGCTTCGAGTATCAGAATTGCAAAAATTTTGATGGTTTCTCAACCATTCCTTAGCTTCAAATTCCCATATCTGGCGAACGGATTGAGGAACTCGAGATATTCCTGTTGCATCTGAATGTAGAAACTCGCCCGATTACAATGGTGTTCGTACTTTTCCCCTAGGCCATTCCAGTTATTGGTTTCGAGTATCAGACTTGCGAAAATTTTGATGGTTTCTCAACCATTCCTTAACTTCAAACTTCCATATCTCGCGAACGGATTGACGAACTCGAGAAATTCCTGTTGCATATGAAAGCAGAAACTCGCCCGATTACAACGGTATGTGTATTTTTGCCCTAGGCAATAGTAGTTATTGGTTTCGAGTATCAGACTTGCGAAAATTTTGATGGTTTCTCAACCATTCCTTAGCTTCAAATTCCCATATCTGGCGAACGAATTGACGAACTCGAGATATTCCTGTTGCATCTGAATGTAGAAACTCGCCCGATTACAATGGTGTGTGTACTTTTCCCCTATGCCATTGCAGTTATTGGTTTCGAGTATCAGACTTGCGAAAGTTTTGATGGTTTCTCAACCATTCCTTAACTTCAAACTCCCATATCTCGCGAACGGATTGACGAACTCGAGAAATTCCTGTTGCAACTGAAAGGAAAACCCGCCCGATCACAACGGTATGTGTATTTTTGCCCTAGGCCATAGTAGTTAGTGGTTTCGAGGATCAGACTTGCGAAGATTTTGATGGTTTCTCAACCATTCCTTAACTTCAAACTTCCATATCTCGCGAACGGATTGACGAACTCGAGAAATTCCTGTTGCATATGAAAGCAGAAACTCGCCCGATTACAACGGTATGTGTATTTTTGCCCTAGGCAATAGTAGTTATTGGTTTCGAGTATCAGACTTGCGAAAATTTTGATGGTTTCTCAACCATTCCTTAGCTTCAAATTCCCATATCTGGCGAACGAATTGACGAACTCGAGATATTCCTGTTGCATCTGAATGTAGAAACTCGCCCGATTACAATGGTGTGTGTACTTTTCCCCTATGCCATTGCAGTTATTGGTTTCGAGTATCAGACTTGCGAAAGTTTTGATGGTTTCTCAACCATTCCTTAACTTCAAACTCCCATATCTCGCGAACGGATTGAGGAACTCGAGAAATTCCTGTTGCATCTGAAAGCAGATACTCGCCAGATTACAGCGGTCTGTGTATTTTTCCCCCAGTACATTCTAGTTATTGGCTTCGAGTATCAGAATTGCAAAAATTTTGATGGATTCGCAACCATTCCTTAACTTTAAACTCCCATTTCTCGCGAACAGATTGACGAACTCGAGAAATTCCTGTTGCATCTGAAATCAGAAAGTTGCCCGATTACAACGGTATGTGTATTTTGCCCTAGGCAATAGTAGTTATTGGTTTCGAGTATCAGACTTGCGAAAATTTTGATGGTTTCTCAACCATTCCTTAGCTTCAAATTCCCATATCTGGCGAACGGATTGAGGAACTCGAGATATTCCTGTTGCATCTGAATGTAGAAACTCGCCCGATTACAATGGTGTGCGTACTTTTCCCCTAGGCCATTCCAGTTATTGGTTTCGAATATCAGACTTGCGAAAATTTTGATGGTTTCTCAACCATTCCTTAACTTCAAACTTCCATATCTCGCGAACGGATTGACGAACTCGAGAAATTCCTGTTGCATATGAAAGCAGAAACTCGCCCGATTACAACGGTATGTGTATTTTTGCCCTAGGCAATAGTAGTTATTGGTTTCGAGTATCAGACTTGCGAAAATTTTGATGGTTTCTCAACCATTCCTTAGCTTCAAATTCCCATATCTGGCGAACGAATTGACGAACTCGAGATATTCCTCTTGCATCTGAATGTAGAAAGTCGCCCGATTACAATGGTGTGTGTACTTTTCCCCTATGCCATTGCAGTTATTGGTTTCGAGTATCAGACTTGCGAAAATTTTGATGGTTTCTCATCCATTCCTTAACTTCAAACTCCCATATCTCGCGAACGGATTGAGGAACTCGAGAAATTCCTGTTGCATCTGAAAGTAGAGACTCTCCCGATTACAATGGTGTGCGTACTTTTCCCCTAGGCCATTCCAGTTATTGGTTTCGAGTATCAGACTCGCGAAAATTTTGATGGTTTCTAAACCATTCCTTAACTTTAAACTCCCATTTCTCGCGATCAGATTGACGAACTCGAGAAATTCCTGTTGCATATGAAAGCATAAACTCGCCCGATTACAACGGTATGTGTATTTTTCCCCTATGCCATTGCAGTTATTGGCTTCGAGTATCAGACTTGCGAAAGTTTTGATGGTTTCTCAACCATTCCTTAACTTCAAACTCCCATATCTCGCGAACGGATTGACAAACTCGAGAAATTCCTGTTGCATCTGAAAGTATCGACTCTCCCGATTACAATGGTGTGCGTACTTTTCCCCTTTGCCATTCCAGTTATAGGTTTCGAGTATCAGAATTGCAAAAATTTTGATGGTCTCTCAATCATTCCTTAACTTCAAACTTCCATAGCTCGCGAACGGATTGACGAACTCGAGAAATTCCTGTTGCATATGAAAGCAGAAACTCGCCCGATTACAACGGTATGTGTATTTTTGCCCTAGGCAATAGTAGTTATTGGTTTCGCGTATCAGACATGCGAAAATTTTGATGGTTTCTGAACCATTCCTTAGCTTCAAATTCCCATATCTGGCGAACAGATTGACGAACTCGAGATATTCCTGTTGCATCTGAATGTAGAAACTCGCCCGATTACAATGGTGTGCGTACTTTTCCCCTAGGCCATTCCAGTTATTGGTTTCAAGTATCAGACTTGCGAAAATTTTGATGGTTTCTCAACCATTCCTTAGCTTCAAATTCCCATATCTGGCGAACGGATTGACGAACTCGAGAAATTCCTGTTGCATCTGAAAGGAAAACCCGCCCGATCACCACGGTATGTGTATTTTTGCCCTAGGCCATAGTAGTTATTGGTTTCGAGTATCAGACTTGCGAAGATTTTGATGGTTTCTCAACCATTCCTTAACCTCAAACTTCCATATCTCGCGAACGGATTGACGAACTCGAGAAATTCCTGTTGCATATGAAAGCAGAAACTCGCCCGATTACAACGGTATGTGTATTTTTGCTCTAGGCAATAGTAGTTATTGGTTTCGAGTATCAGACTTGCGAAAATTTTGATGGTTTCTCAACCATTCCTTAGCTTCAAATTCCCATATCTGGCGAACGAATTGACGAACTCGAGATATTCCTGTTGCATCTGAAAGTAGAAACACGGCCGATTACAATGGTGTGTGTACTTTTCCCCTATGCCATTGCAGTTAGTGGTTTCGAGTATCAGACTTGCGAAAGTTTTGATGGTTTCTCAACCATTCCTTAACTTCAAACTCCCATATCTCGCGAACGGATTGACGAACTCGAGAAATTCCTGTTGCATATGAAAGCAGAAACTCGCCCAATTACAACGGTGTGTGTATTTTTGCCCTAGGCAATAGTAGTTATTGGTTTCGAGTATCAGACTTGCGAAAATTTTGATGGTTTCTCAACCATTCCTTAGCTTCAAATTCCCATATCTGGCGAACGAATTGACGAACTCGAGATATTCCTGTTGCATCTGAATGTAGAAACTCGCCCGATTACAATGGTGTGTGTACTTTTCCCCTATGCCATTGCAGTTATTGGTTTCGAGTATCAGACTTGCGAAAATTTTGATGGTTTCTCAA
Organism: Ptiloglossa arizonensis; assembly: GCF_051014685.1. Taxonomy (NCBI): domain Eukaryota; kingdom Metazoa; phylum Arthropoda; class Insecta; order Hymenoptera; family Colletidae; genus Ptiloglossa; species Ptiloglossa arizonensis. The sequence goes on from NW_027479061.1 coordinate 84,795, forward strand.
CCATTCCTTAACTTCAAACTCCCATATCTCGCGAACGGATTGAGGAACTCGAGAAATTCCTGTTGCATCTGAAAGTAGAGACTCTCCCGATTACAATGGTGTGCGTACTTTTCCCCTAGGCCATTCCAGTTATTGGTTTCGAGTATCAGACTCGCGAAAATTTTGATGGTTTCTAAACCATTCCTTAACTTTAAACTCCCATTTCTCGCGATCAGGTTGACGAACTCGAGAAATTCCTGTTGCATATGAAAGCATAAACTCGCCCGATTACAACGGTTTGTGTATTTTTCCCCTATGCCATTGCAGTTATTGGCTTCGAGTATCAGACTTGCGAAAGTTTTGATGGTTTCTCAACCATTCCTTAACTTCAAACTCCCATATCTCGCGAACGGATTGACGAACTCGAGAAATTCCTGTTGCATCTGAAAGTATCGACTCTCCCGATTACAATGGTGTGCGTACTTTTCCCCTTTGCCATTCCAGTTATAGGTTTCGAGTATCAGAATTGCAAAAATTTTGATGGTCTCTCAATCATTCCTTAACTTCAAACTTCCATAGCTCGCGAACGGATTGACGAACTCGAGAAATTCCTGTTGCATATGAAAGCAGAAACTCGCCCGATTACAACGGTATGTGTATTTTTGCCCTAGGCCATAGTAGTTATTGGTTTCGAGTATCAGACTTGCGAAGATTTTGATGGTTTCTCAACCATTCCTTAACCTCAAACTTCCATATCTCGCGAACGGATTGACGTACTCGAGAAATTCCTGTTGCATATGAAAGCATAAACTCGCCCGATTACAACGGTATGTGTATTTTTGCCCTAGGCAATAGTAGTTATTGGTTTCGCGTATCAGACTTGCGAAAATTTTAATGGTTTCTCAACCATTCCTTAGCTTCAAATTCCCATATCTGGCGAACGGATTGACGAACTCGAGATATTCCTGTTGCATCTGAATGTAGAAACTCGCCCGATTACAATGGTGTGCGTACTTTTCCCCTAGGCCATTCCAGTTATTGGTTTCGAGTATCAGACTTGCGAAAACTTTGATGGTTTCTCAACCATTCCTTAGCTTCAAATTCCCATATCTGGCGAACGGATTGACGAACTCGAGAAATTCCTGTTGCATCTGACAGCAGAAACTCGCCCGATCACAAGGGTGTGTGTACTTTTCCCCTAGGCCATTCCAGTTATTGGTTTCGAGTATCAGACTTGCGAAGATTTTGATGGTTTCTCAGCCATTCCTTAACTTCAAACTTCCATATCTCGAGAACGGATTGACGAACTCGAGAAATTCCTGTTGCATTTGAAAGCAGAAACTCGCCCGATTACAATGGTGTGTGTACTTTTGCCCTAGGCAATAGTAGTTTTTGGTTTCAAGTATCAGACTTGCGAAAATTTTGATGGTTTCTCAACCATTGGTTAGCTTCAAATTCCCATATCTGGCGAACGGATTGACGAACTCGAGAAATTCCTGTTGCATCTGAAAGCAGATACTCGCCCGATTACAACGGTCTCTGTATTTTTCCCCTAGGACATTCTAGTTATTGGCTTCGAGTATCAGACTTGCGAAAATTTTGATGGACTCTCAACCATTCCTTAATTTCTAACTCCCATATGTCGCGAACGGATTGACGAACTCGAGAAATTCCTGTTGCATCTGAAAGTAGAGACTCTCCCGATTACAATGGTGTGCGTACTTTTCCCCTTTGCCAATCCAGTTATAGGTTTCGAGTATCAGAATTGCAAAAATTTTGATGGTTTCGCAACCATTCCTTAACTTTAAACTCCCATTTCTCGCGAACAGATTGACGAACTCGGGAAATTCCTGTTGCATATGAAAGCAGAAACTCGCCCGATTACAACGGTATGTGTATTTTTGCCCTAGGCAATAGTAGTTATTGGTTTCGCGTATCAGACTTGCGAAAATTTTGATGGTTTGTCAACCATTCCTTAGCTTCAAACTCCCATATCTCGCGAACGGATTGAGGAACTCGAGAAATTCCTGTTGCATCTGACAGCAGAAACTCGCCCGATCACAAGGGTGTGTGTACTTTTCCCCTAGGCCATTCCAGTTATTGGTTTCGTGTATCAGACTTGCGAACATTTTGATGGTTTCTCAACCATTCCTTAACTTCAAAGTTCCATATCTCGTGAACGGATTGACGAACTCCAGAAATTCCTGTTGCATCTGAAAGTAGAAACTCGCCCGATTACAACGGTCCGTGTATTTTTCCCCTAGGTCATTCTAGTCATTGGTTTCGAGTATCAGACTTGCGAAAATTTTGATGGACCCTCAACCATTCCTTAACTTCTAACTCCCATATCTCGCGAACGGATAGACGAACTCGAGAAATTCCTGTTGCATCTGAAAGTAGAGACTCTCCCGATTACAATGGTGTGCGTACTTTTCCCCTAGGCCATTCCTGTTATTGGTTTCGAGTATCAGACTCGCGAAATTTTGATGATTTCTAAACCATTCCTTAACTTTAAACTCCCATTTCTCGCGAACGGATTGACTAACTCGAGAAATTCCTGTTGCATCTGAAAGCAGAAAATCGCTCGATTACAATGGTGTGCGTACTTTTCCCCTAGGCCATTCCAGTTATTGGTTTCGAGTATCAGACTTGCGAAGGTATTGATGGTTTCTCAACCATTCCTTAACTTCAAACTCCCATATCTCGCGAACGGATTGACGAACTCGAGAAATTCCTGTTGCATCTGAAAGCAGATACTCGCCCGATTACTACGGTCTCTGTATTTTTCCCGCAGGCCACAGTAGTTATTGGTTTCGAGTATCTGACTTTCGAAAATTTTGATGGTTTCTCTACCATTCCTTAACTTCAAACTCCCATATCTCGCGAACGGATAGACGAACTCGAGAAATTCCTGTTGCATCTGAAAGTAGAGACTCTCCCGATTACAATGGTGTGCGTACTTTTCCCCTAGGCCATTCCAGTTATTGGTTTCGAGTATCAGACTCGCGAAAATTTTGATGGTTTCTAAACCATTCCTTAACTTCAAACTTCCATATCTCGCGAACGGATTGACGAACTCGAGAAATTCCTGTTGCATATGAAAGCAGAAACTCGCCCGATTACAACGGTCTGTGCATTTTTCCCGCAGGCCACAGTAGTTATTGGTTTCGAGTATCTGACTTTCGAAAATTTTGATGGTTTCTCAACCATTCCTTAACTTCAAACTTCCATATCTCGAGAACGGATTGACGAACTCGGGAAATTCCTGTTGCATATGAAAGCAGAAACTCGCCCGATTACAACGGTATGTGTATTTTTGCCCTAGCCAATAGTAGTTATTGGTTTCGCGTATCAGACTTGCGAAAATTTTGATGGTGTGTCATCCATTCCTTAGCTTCAAATTCCTATATCTGGCGAACGGATTGACCAACTCGAGAAATTCCTGTTGCATCTGAAAGCAGAAACTCGCCCGATCACAACGGTGTGTGTACATTTCCCCTAGGCCATTCCAGTTATTGGTTTCGAGTATCAGACTTGCGAAAATTTTGATGGTTTCTCAACCATTCCTTAACTTCAAACTTCCATATCTCGCGAACGGATTGACGGACTCGAGAAATTCCTGTTGCATATGAAAGCAGAAACTCGCCCGATTACAACGGTCTGTGCATTTTTCCCGCAGGCCACAGTAGTTATTGGTTTCGAGTATCTGACTTTCGAAAATTTTGATGGTTTCTCAACCATTCCTTAACTTCAAACTCCCATATCTCGCGAACGGATTGACGAACTCGAGAAATTCCTGTTGCATCTGGAAGTAGAAACTCGCCCGATTACAACGGTCGGTGTATTTTTCCCGCAGGCCACAGTAGTTATTGGTTTCGACTATCTGACTTTCGAAAATTTTGATGGTTTCTCAACCATTCCTTAACTTCAAACTCCCATATCTCGCGAACGGATTGACGAACTGGAGAAATTCCTGTTGCATCTGAAAGTATCGACTCTCCCGATTACAATGGTGTGCGTACTTTTCCCCTTTGCCATTCCAGTTATAGGTTTCGAGTATCAGAATTGCAAAAATTTTGATGGTTTCTCAATCATTCCTTAACTTCAAACTTCCATAGCTCGCGAACGGATTGACGAACTCGAGAAATTCCTGTTGCATATGAAAGCAGAAACTCGCCCGATTACAACGGTATGTGTATTTTTGCCCTAGGCAATAGTAGTTATTGGTTTCGCGTATCAGACATGCGAAAATTTTGATGGTTTCTGAACCATTCCTTAGCTTCAAATTCCCATATCTGGCGAACGGATTGACGAACTCGAGATATTCCTGTTGCATCTGAATGTAGAAACTCGCCCGATTACAATGGTGTGCGTACTTTTCCCCTAGGCCATTCCAGTTATTGGTTTCAAGTATCAGACTTGCGAAAATTTTGATGGTTTCTCAACCATTCCTTAGCTTCAAATTCCTATATCTGGCGAACGGATTGACGAACTCGAGAAATTCCTGTTGCATCTGAAAGGAAAACCCGCCCGATCACCACGGTATGTGTATTTTTGCCCTAGGCCATAGTAGTTATTGGTTTCGAGTATCAGACTTGCGAAAATTTTGATGGTTTCTCAACCATTCCTTAACCTCAAACTTCCATATCTCGCGAACGGATTGACGAACTCGAGAAATTCCTGTTGCATATGAAAGCAGAAACTCGCCCGATTACAACGGTATGTGTATTTTTGCTCTAGGCAATAGTAGTTATTGGTTTCGAGTATCAGACTTGCGGAAGTTTTGATGGTTTCTCAACCATTCCTTAACTTCAAACTCCCATATCTCGCGGACGGATTGACGCACTCGAGAAATTCCTGTCGCATATGAAAGCAGAAACTCGCCCGATTACAACTGTATGTGTATTTTTGCCCTAGGCAATAGTAGTTATTGGTTTCGAGTATCAGACTTGCGAAAATTTTGATGGTTTCTCAACCATTCCTTAGCATCAAATTCCCATATCTGGCGAACGAATTGACGAACTCGAGATATTCCTGTTACATCTGAATGTAGAAACTCGCCCGATTACAATGGTGTGTGTAATTTTCCCCTATGCCATTGCAGTTATTGGGTTCGAGTATCAGACTTGCGAAAGTTTTGATGGTTTCTGAACCATTCCTTAACTTCAAACTCCCATATCTCGCGAACGGATTGACGAACTCGAGAAATTCCTGTTGCATCTGGAAGGAAAACCCGCCCGATCACAACGGTATGTGTATTTTTGCCCTAGGCCATAGTAGTTATTGGTTTCGTGTATCAGACTTGCGAAGATTCTGATGGTTTCTCAACCATTCCTTAACTTCAAACTTCCATATCTCGCGAACGGATTGACGAACTCGAGAAATTCCTGTTGCATATGAAAGCAGAAACTCGCCCGATTACAACGGTATGTGTATTTTTGCCCTAGGCTATAGTAGTTATTGGTTTCGAGTATCAGACTTGCGAAAATTTTGATGGTTTCTCAACCATTCCTTAGCTTCAAATTCCCATATCTGGCGAACGAATTGTCGAACTCGAGATATTCCTGTTGCATCTGAATGTAGAAACTCGCCCGATTACAATGGTGTGTGTACTTTTCCCCTATGCCATTGCAGTTATTGGTTTCGAGTATCAGACTTGCGAAAGTTTTGATGGTTTCTCAACCATTCCTTAACTTCAAACTCCCATATCTCGCGAACGGATTGAGGAACTCGAGAAATTCCTGTTGCATCTGAAAGCAGATACTCGCCCGATTACAGCGGTCTGTGTATTTTTCCCCCAGGACATTCTAGTTATTGGCTTCGAGTATCAGAATTGCAAAAATTTTGGTGGATTCGCAACCATTCCTTAACTTTAAACTCCCATTTCTCGCGAACAGATTGACGAACTCGAGAAATTCCTGTTGCATCTGAAATCAGAATGTTGCCCGATTACAACGGTATGTGTATTTTGCCCTAGGCAATAGTAGTTATTGGTTTCGAGTATCAGACTTGCGAAAATTTTGATGGTTTCTCAACCATTCCTTAGCTTCAAATTCCCATATCTGGCGAACGGATTGAGGAACTCGAGACATTCCTGTTGCATCTGAATGTAGAAACTCGCCCGATTACAATGGTGTGCGTACTTTTCCCCTAGGCCATTCCAGTTATTGGTTTCGAGTATCAGACTTGCGAAAATTTTGATGGTTTCTCAACCATTCCTTAGCTTCAAATTCCCATATCTGGCGAACGGATTGACGAACTCGAGAAATTCCTGTTGCATCTGAAAGGAAAACCCGACCGATCACAACGGTATGTGTATTTTTGCCCTAGGCCATAGTAGTTATTGGTTTCGAGTATCAGACTTGCGAAGATTTTGATGGTTTCTCAACCATTCCTTAACCTCAAACTTCCATATCTCGCGAACGGATTGACGAACTCGAGAAATTCCTGTTGCATATGAAAGCATAAACTCGCCCGATTACAACGGTATGTGTATTTTTGCCCTAGGCAATAGTAGTTATTGGTTTCGCGTATCAGACTTGCGAAAATTTTAATGGTTTCTCAACCATTCCTTAGCTTCAAATTCCCATATCTGGCGAACGGATTGACGAACTCGTGATATTCCTGTTGCATCTGAATGTAGAAACTCGCCCGATTACAATGGTGTGCGTACTTTTCCCCTAGGCCATTCCAGTTATTGGTTTCGAGTATCAGACTTGCGAAAACTTTGATGGTTTCTCAACCATTCCTTAGCTTCAAATTCCCATATCTGGCGAACGGACTGACGAACTCGAGAAATTCCTGTTGCATCTGAAAGGAAAACCCGCCCGATCACAACGGTATGTGTATTCTTGCCCTAGGCAATAGTAGTTATTGGTTTCGAGTATCAGACTTGCGGAAGTTTTGATGGTTTCTCAACTATTCCTTAACTTCAAACTCCCATATCTCGCGAACGGATTGACGAACTCGAGAAATTCCTGTTGCATATGAAAGCAGAAACTCGCCCGATTACAACGGTGTGTGCATTTTTGCCCTAGGCAATGGTAGTTATTGGTTTCGAGTATCAGACTTGCGAAAATTTTGATGGTTTCTCAACCATTCCTTAGCTTCAAGTTCCCATATCTGGCGAACGAATTGACGAACTCGAGATATTCCTGTTGCATCTGAATGTAGAAACTCGCCCGATTACAATGGTGTGTGTACTTTTCCCCTATGCCATTGCAGTTATTGGTTTCGAGTATCAGACTTGCGAAAGTTTTGATGGTTTCTCAACCATTCCTTAACTTCAAACTCCCATATCTCGCGAACGAATTGACGAACTCGAGAAATTCCTGTTGCATCTGAAAGCAGAAACTCGCCCGATCACAAGGGTGTGTGTACTTTTGCCCTAGGCAATAGTAGTTTTTGGTTTCAAGTATCAGACTTGCGAAAATTTTGATGGTTTCTCAACCATTGGTTAGCTTCAAATTCCCATATCTGGCGAACGGATTGACGAACTCGAGAAATTCCTGTTGCATCTGAAAGCAGATACTCGCCCGATTACAACGGTCATTGTATTTTTCCCCTAGGACATTCTAGTTATTGGCTTCGAGTATCAGTCTTGCGAAAATTTTGATGGTTTCTCAACCATTCCTTAACTTCAAACTCCCATATCTCGCGAACGGATTGACGAACTCGAGAAATTCCTGTTGCATCTGAAAGGAAAACCCGCCCGATCACAACGGTATGTGTATTTTTGCCCTAGGCCATAGTAGTTATTGGTTTCGTGTATCAGACTTGCGAAGATTCTGATGGTTTCTCAACCATTCCTTAACTTCAAACTTCCATATCTCGCGAACGGATTGACGAACTCGAGAAATTCCTGTTGCATATGAAAGCAGAAACTCGCCCGATTACAACGGTATGTGTATTTTTGCCCTAGGCAATAGTAGTTATTGGTTTCGAGTATCAGACTTGCGAAAATTTTGATGGTTTCTCAACCATTCCTTAGCTTCAAATTCCCATATCTGGCGAACGAATTGTCGAACTCGAGATATTCCTGTTGCATCTGAATGTAGAAACTCGCCCGATTACAATGGTGTGTGTACTTTTCCCCTATGCCATTGCAGTTATTGGTTTCGAGTATCAGACTTGCGAAAGTTTTGATGGTTTCTCAACCATTCCTTAACTTCAAACTCCCATATCTCGCGAACGGATTGAGGAACTCGAGAAATTCCTGTTGCATCTGAAAGCAGATACTCGCCCGATTACAGCGGTCTGTGTATTTTTCCCCCAGGACATTCTAGTTATTGGCTTCGAGTATCAGAATTGCAAAAATTTTGGTGGATTCGCAACCATTCCTTAACTTTAAACTCCCATTTCTCGAGAACAGATTGACGAACTCGAGAAATTCCTGTTGCATCTGAAATCAGAATGTTGCCCGATTACAACGGTATGTGTATTTTGCCCTAGGCAATAGTAGTTATTGGTTTCGAGTATCAGACTTGCGAAAATTTTGATGGTTTCTCAACCATTCCTTAGCTTCAAATTCCCATATCTGGCGAACGGATTGAGGAACTCGAGACATTCCTGTTGCATCTGAATGTAGAAACTCGCCCGATTACAATGGTGTGCGTACTTTTCCACTAGGCCATTCCAGTTATTGGTTTCGAGTATCAGACTTGCGAAAATTTTGATGGTTTCTCAACCATTCCTTAGCTTCAAATTCCCATATCTGGCGAACGGATTGACGAACTCGAGAAATTCCTGTTGCATCTGAAAGGAAAACCCGCCCGATCACAACGGTATGTGTATTCTTGCCCTAGGCCATAGTAGTTATTGGTTTCGAGTATCAGACTTGCGAAGATTTTGATGGTTTCTCAACCATTCCTTAACCTCAAACTTCCATATCTCGCGAACGGATTGACGAACTCGAGAAATTCCTGTTGCATATGAAAGCAGAAACTCGCCCGATTACATCGGTATGTGTATTTTTGCCCTAGGCAATAGTAGTTATTGGTTTCGAGTATCAGACATGCAAAAATTTTGATGGTTTCTCAATCATTCCTTAGTTTCAAATTCCCATATCTGGCGAACGAATTGACGAACTCGAGATATTCCTGTTGCATCTGAATGTAGAAACACGCCCGATTACAATGGTTTGTGTACTTTTCCCCTATGCCATTGCAGTTATTGGTTTCGAGTATCAGACTTGCGAAAGTTTTGATGGTTTCTCAACCATTCCTTAACTTCAAACTCCCATATCTCGCGAACGGATTGACGAACTCGAGAAATTCCTGTTGCATATGAAAGCAGAAACTCGCCCGATTACAACGGTGTGTGCATTTTTGCCCTAGGCAATGGTAGTTATTGGTTTCGAGTATCAGACTTGCGAAAATTTTGATGGTTTCTCAACCATTCCTTAGCTTCAAGTTCCCATATCTGGCGAACGAATTGACGAACTCGAGATATTCCTGTTGCATCTGAATGTAGAAACTCGCCCGATTACAATGGTGTGTGTACTTTTCCCCTATGCCATTGCAGTTATTGGTTTCGAGTATCAGACTTGCGAAAGTTTTGATGGTTTCTCAACCATTCCTTAACTTCAAACTCCCATATCTCGCGAACGAATTGACGAACTCGAGAAATTCCTGTTGCATCTGAAAGCATAAACTCGCCCGATCACAAGGGTGTGTGTACTTTTGCCCTAGGCAATAGTAGTTTTTGGTTTCAAGTATCAGACTTGCGAAAATTTTGATGGTTTCTCAACCATTCCTTAGCTTCAAATTCCCATATCTGGCGAACGAATTGTCGAACTCGAGAAATTCCTGTTGCATCTGAAAGGAAAACCCGCCCGATCACAACGGTATGTGTATTTTTGCCCTAGGCCATAGTAGTTATTGGTTTCGTGTATCAGACTTGCGAAGATTCTGATGGTTTCTCAACCATTCCTTAACTTCAAACTCCCATATCTCGCGAACGGATTGAGGAACTCGAGAAATTCCTGTTGCATCTGAAAGCAGATACTCGCCCGATTACAGCGGTCTGTGTATTTTTCCCCCAGGACATTCTAGTTATTGGCTTCGAGTATCAGAATTGCAAAAATTTTGGTGGATTCGCAACCATTCCTTAACTTTAAACTCCCATTTCTCGAGAACAGATTGACGAACTCGAGAAATTCCTGTTGCATCTGAAATCAGAATGTTGCCCGATTACAACGGTATGTGTATTTTGCCCTAGGCAATAGTAGTTATTGGTTTCGAGTATCAGACTTGCGAAAATTTTGATGGTTTCTCAACCATTCCTTAGCTTCAAATTCCCATATCTGGCGAACGGATTGAGGAACTCGAGACATTCCTGTTGCATCTGAATGTAGAAACTCGCCCGATTACAATGGTGTGCGTACTTTTCCCCTAGGCCATTCCAGTTATTGGTTTCGAGTATCAGACTTGCGAAAATTTTGATGGTTTCTCAACCATTCCTTAGCTTCAAATTCCCATATCTGGCGAACGGATTGACGAACTCGAGAAATTCCTGTTGCATCTGAAAGGAAAACCCGACCGATCACAACGGTATGTGTATTTTTGCCCTAGGCCATAGTAGTTATTGGTTTCGAGTATCAGACTTGCGAAGATTTTGATGGTTTCTCAACCATTCCTTAACCTCAAACTTCCATATCTCGCGAACGGATTGACGAACTCGAGAAATTCCTGTTGCATATGAAAGCATAAACTCGCCCGATTACAACGGTATGTGTATTTTTGCCCTAGGCAGTAGTAGTTATTGGTTTCGCGTATCAGACTTGCGAAAATTTTAATGGTTTCTCAACCATTCCTTAGCTTCAAATTCCCATATCTGGCGAACGGATTGACGAACTCGTGATATTCCTGTTGCATCTGAATGTAGAAACTCGCCCGATTACAATGGTGTGCGTACTTTTCCCCTAGGCCATTCCAGTTATTGGTTTCGAGTATCAGACTTGCGAAAACTTTGATGGTTTCTCAACCATTCCTTAGCTTCAAATTCCCATATCTGGCGAACGGATTGACGAACTCGAGAAATTCCTGTTGCATCTGAAAGGAAAACCCGCCCGATCACAACGGTATGTGTATTCTTGCCCTAGGCCATAGTAGTTATTGGTTTCGAGTATCAGACTTGCGAAGATTTTGATGGTTTCTCAACCATTCCTTAACCTCAAACTTCCATATCTCGCGAACGGATTGACGAACTCGAGAAATTCCTGTTGCATATGAAAGCAGAAACTCGCCCGATTACATCGGTATGTGTATTTTTGCCCTAGGCAATAGTAGTTATTGGTTTCGAGTATCAGACATGCAAAAATTTTGATGGTTTCTCAATCATTCCTTAGTTTCAAATTCCCATATCTGGCGAACGAATTGACGAACTCGAGATATTCCTGTTGCATCTGAATGTAGAAACACGCCCGATTACAATGGTTTGTGTACTTTTCCCCTATGCCATTGCAGTTATTGGTTTCGAGTATCAGACTTGCGAAAGTTTTGATGGTTTCTCAACCATTCCTTAACTTCAAACTCCCATATCTCGCGAACGGATTGACGAACTCGAGAAATTCCTGTTGCATATGAAAGCAGAAACTCGCCCGATTACAACGGTGTGTGCATTTTTGCCCTAGGCAATGGTAGTTATTGGTTTCGAGTATCAGACTTGCGAAAATTTTGATGGTTTCTCAACCATTCCTTAGCTTCAAGTTCCCATATCTGGCGAACGAATTGACGAACTCGAGATATTCCTGTTGCATCTGAATGTAGAAACTCGCCCGATTACAATGGTGTGTGTACTTTTCCCCTATGCCATTGCAGTTATTGGTTTCGAGTATCAGACTTGCGAAAGTTTTGATGGTTTCTCAACCATTCCTTAACTTCAAACTCCCATATCTCGCGAACGAATTGACGAACTCGAGAAATTCCTGTTGCATCTGAAAGCAGAAACTCGCCCGATCACAAGGGTGTGTGTACTTTTGCCCTAGGCAATAGTAGTTTTTGGTTTCAAGTATCAGACTTGCGAAAATTTTGATGGTTTCTCAACCATTGGTTAGCTTCAAATTCCCATATCTGGCGAACGGATTGACGAACTCGAGAAATTCCTGTTGCATCTGAAAGCAGATACTCGCCCGATTACAACGGTCATTGTATTTTTCCCCTAGGACATTCTAGTTATTGGCTTCGAGTATCAGTCTTGCGAAAATTTTGATGGACTCTCAACCATTCCTTAATTTCTAACTCCCATATCTCGCGAACGGATTGAGGAACTCGAGAAATTCCTGTTGCATCTGAAAGCAGATACTCGCCCGATTACAACGGTCTTTGTATTTTTCCCCTAGGACATTCTAGTTATTGGCTTCGAGTATCAGACTTGCGAAAATTTTGATGGACTCTCAACCATTCCTTAATTTCTAACTCCCATATCTCGCGAACGGATTGACGAACTCGAGAAATTCCTGTTGCATCTGAAAGTAGAGACTCTCCCGATTACAATGGTGTGCGTACTTTTCCCCTTTGCCATTCCTGTTATAGGTTTCGAGTATCAGAATTGCAAAAATTTTGATGGTTTCGCAACCATTCCTTAACTTTAAACTCCCATTCCTCGCGGACAGATTGACGAACTCGAGAAATTCCTGTTGCATATGAAAGCAGAAACTCGCCCGATTACAACGGTATGTGTATTTTTGCCCTAGGCAATAGTAGTTATTGGTTTCGCGTATCAGACTTGCGAAAATTTTGATGGTTTCTCAACCATTCCTTAACTTCAAACTCCCATATCTCGCGAACGGATTGACGAAATCGAGAAATTCCTGTTGCATCTGAAAGCAGAAACTCGCCCGATCACAACGGTGTGTGTACTTTTCCCCTAGGCCATTCCAGTTATAGGTTTCGAGTATCAGACTTGCGAAAATTTTGATGGTTTCTCAACCATTCCTTAACTTTAAACTCCCATTTCTCGCGAACGGATTGACTAACTCGAGAAATTCCTGTTGCATCTGAAAGCAGATACTCGCCCGATTATAACGGTCTGTGAATCCGTTCGCGGGATATGGGAGTTTGAAGTTAAGGAATGGTTGAGAAACCATCAGAATCTTCGCAAGTCTGATACTAGAAATCAATAACAACTATGGCCTAGGGCAAAAATACACATACCATTGCAATTGGGCGAGTATCTGCTTTCAGATGCAACAGGAATTTCTCGAGTTCGTCAATCCGTTCGCGAGATATGGGAGTTTGTAGTTAAGGAATGGTTGAGAAGCCATCAAAATTTTCGCAAGTCTGATACTCGAAACCAATAACTACTATGACCTAGGGGAAAAATACACACACCATTGTAATCGGGCGAGTATCTGCTTTCAGATGCAACAGGAATTTCTCGAGTTCGTCAATCCGTTCGCGAGATATGGGAGTTTGAAGTTAAGGAATGGTTGAGAAACCATCAAAATTTTCGCAAGTCTGATACTCGAAACCATAACTACTATGGCCTAGGGGAAAAATACACACACCATTCTAATCGGGCGAGTATCTGCTTTCAGATGCAACAGGAATTTCTCGAGTTCGTCAATCCGTTCGCGAGAAATGGGAGTTTGAAGTTAAGGAATGGTTGAGAAACCAACAAAACTTTCGCAAGTCTGATACTCGAAACCAATAACTACTATTGCCTAGGGCAAAAATACAGAGACATTGTAATCGGGCGAGTATCTGCTTTCAGATGCAACAGGAATATCTCGAGTTCGTCAATCCGATCGCGAGATATAGGAGTTTGAAGTTAAGGAATGGTTGAGAAACCATCAAAATTTTCGCAAGTCTGACACTCGAAACCAATAACTGGAATGGCCGAGGGGAAAAGTACACACACCACTGTAATCGGGCGAGTTTCAACATTCAGATGCAACAGCAATATCTCGAGTTCGTCAATCCGTTCGCCAGATATGGGAATTTGAAGCTAAGGAATGGTTGAGAAACCATCAAAATTTTCGCAAGTCTGATACTCGAAACCAATAACTACTGTTGCCTAGGGCAAAAATACAGAGACCATTGTAATCGTGCGAGTATCTGCTTTCAGATGCAACAGGAATTTCTCGAGTTCGTCAATCCGATCGCGAGATATAGGAGTTTGAAGTTAAGGAATGGTTGAGAAACCATCAAAATTTTCGCAAGTCTGATACTCGAAACCAATAACTACTGTTGCCTAGGGCAAAAATACACATACCATTGCAATTGGGCGAGTTTCTGCTTTCAGATGCAACAGGAATTTCTCGAGTTCGCCAATCCGTTCGCGAGATATGGGAGTTTGAAGATAAGGAATGGTTGAGAAACCATCAAAATTTTCGCTAGTCTGAAACTCGAAACCAATAACTACTATTTCCTAGGGCAAAAATACACATACCGTTGTAATCGGGCGAGTTTCTGCTTTCAGATGCAACAGGAATTTCTCGAGTTCGTCAATCCGTTCGCGGGATATGGGAGCTTGAAATTAAGGAATGGTTGAGAAATCCTCAAAATTTTCGAAAGATAGATACTCGAAACCAGTAACTACTATGACCTAGGGGAAAAATACACAGACCGTTGTAATCGGGCTAGTATCTGCTCTCAGATGCAACAGGAATTTCTCGAGATCGTCAATCCGTTCGCCAGATATGGGAGTTAGAATTTAAGGAATGGTTGAGAAACCATCAAAATTTTCGCAAGTCTGATTCCCGAAACCAATAACTACAAAGGCCTAGGGGAAAAATACACATACCGTTGTAATCGCGCGAGTTTCTACTTTCAGATGCAACAGGAATTTCTCGAGTTCGTCAATCCGTTCGCGAGATATGGGAGTTTGAAGTTAAGGAACGCTTGAGCAACCATCAAAATTTTCGCAAGTCTGATACTCGAAACCAATGACTACTATGGCCTAGGGGAAAAGTACACACACCATTGTAATCGGGCGAGTTTCTACTTTCAGATGCAACAGGAATTTCTCGAGTTCGTCAATCCGTTCGCGAGATATGGGAGTTAGAAATGAAGGAATGGTTGAGAAACCATCAAAATTTTCGCAAGTCTGATACTAGAAACCAATAACTACTATTGCCTAGGGCAGAAATACACATACCGTTGTAATCGGGCGAGTTTCTGCTTTCAGATGCAACAGGAATATCTCGAGTTCGTCAATCCGTTCGCGAGATATGGGAGTTTGAAGTTAAGGAATGGTTGAGAAACCATCAAAACTTTCGCAAGTATGATACTCGAAACCAATTACTGGAATGGCCTAGGGGAAAAGTACACACACCATTGTAATCGGACGAGTTTCAACATTCAGATGCAACAGCAATATCTCGAGTTCGTCAATCCGTTCGCCAGATATGGGAATTTGAAGCTAAGGAATGGTTGAGAAACCATCAAAATTTTCGCAAGTCTGATACTCGAAACCAATAACTACTGTTGCCTAGGTCAAAAATACAGAGACCATTGTAATCGGGCGAGTATCTGCTTTCAGATGCAACAGGAATTTCTCGAGTTCGTCAATCCGATCGCGAGATATAGGAGTTTGAAGTTAAGGAATGGTTGAGAAACCATCAAAATTTTCGCAAGTCTGATACTCGAAACCAATAACTACTGTTGCCTAGGGCAAAAATACAAATACCATTGCAATTGGGCGAGTTTCTGCTTTCAGATGCAACAGGAATTTCTCGAGTTCGCCAATCCGTTCGCGAGATATGGGAGTTTGAAGATAAGGAATGGTTGAGAAACCATCAAAATTTTCGCTAGTCTGAAACTCGAAACCAATAACTACTATTTCCTAGGGCAAAAATACACATACCGTTGTAAACGGGCGAGTTTCTGCTTTCAGATGCAACAGGAATTTCTCGAGTTCGTCAATCCGTTCGCGAGATATGGGAGTTTGAAGTTAAGGAATGGTTGAGAAACCATCAAAATTTTCGCAAGTCTGATACTCGAAACCAATAACTACTATGGCCTAGGGGAAAAATACACACACCATTGTAATCGGGCGAGTAACTGCTTTCAGATGCAACTGGAATTTCTCGAGCTCGTCAATCCGTTCGCGAGATATGGGCGTTTGAAGATAAGGACTGGTTGAGAAACCATCAAAATTTTCGCTATTCTGATACTCGAAACCAATAACTACTATTTCCTAGGGCAAAAATACACATACCGTTGTAATCAGGTGAGTTTCTGCTTTCAGATGCAACAGTAATTTCTCGAGTTCGTCAATCCGTTCGCGAGATATGGGAGTTAGAACTTAAGGAATGTTTGAGAAACCATCAAAATTTTCGAAAGTCTGATACTAGAAACCAGTAACTACTATTGCCTAGGGCAAAAATACACATACCGTTGTAATCGGGCGAGTTTCTACTTTCAGATGGAACAGGAATTTCCCGAGTTCGTCAATCCGTTCGCGAGATATGGGAGTTTGAAGTTAAGGAATGGTTGAGAAACCATCAAAATTTTTGCAAGTCTGATACTCGAAATCAATAACTGGAATGGCCGAGGGGAAAAGTACACACACCACTGTAATCGGGCGAGTTTCTACTTTCAGGTGCAACAGGAATATCTCGAGTTCGTCAATCCGTTCGCGAGATATGGGAGTTTGAAGTTAAGTAACGGTTGAGAAACCATCAAAATTTTCGCAAGTCTGATACTCGAAACCAATAACTACTATGGCATAGGGGAAAAGTACACACACCATTGTAATCGGGCGAGTTTCTACTTTCAGATGCAACAGGAATTTCCCGAGTTCGTCAATCCGTTCGCGAGATATGGGAGTTTGAAGTTAAGGAATGGTTGAGAAACCATGAAAACTTTGCAAGTCTGATACTCCATACCAATAACTACTATGGCCTAGGGGGAATAGTACACACACCATTGTAATCGGGCGAGTTTCTACTTTCAGATGCAACAGGAATTTCTCGAGCTCGTCAATCCGTTCGCGAGATGTGAAGGTTAGAAGTTAAGGAATGGTTGAGAAACCACCAAAATTTTCGCAAGTCTGATACAAGAAACCAATAACTACTATTGCCTAGGGCAAAAATGCACCTACCGTTGTAATCGGGCGAGTTTCTGCTTTCAGATGCAACAGGAATATCTCGAGTTCGTCAATCCGTTCGCGAGATATGGAAGTTTGAAGTTAAGGAATGGTTGAGAAACCATGAAAACTTTCGCAAGTCTGATACTCGATACCAATAACTACTATGGCCTAGGGGAAAAGTACACACACCATTGTAATTGGGCGGGTTTCTACTTTCAGATGCAACTGGAATTTCTCGAGCTCGTCAATCCGTTCGCGAGATATGGGCGTTTGAAGATAAGGAATGTTTGAGAAACCATCAAAATTTTCGCTAGTCTGATACTCGAAACAAATAACTACTATTTCCTAGGGCAAAAATACACATACCGTTGTAATCAGGCGAGTTTCTGGTTTCAGATGCAACAGGAATTTCTCGAGTTCGTCAATCCGTTCGCGAGATATGGGAGTTAGAAGTTAAGGAATGTTTGAGAAACCATCAAAATTTTCGCAAGTCTGTTACTAGAAACCAGTAACTACTATTGCCTAGGGCAAAAATACACATACCGTTGTAATCGGGCGAGTTTCTGCTTTCAGATGCAACAGGAATATCTCGAGTTCGTCAATCCGTTCGCGAGATATGGGAGTTTGAAGTTAAGGAATGGTTGAGAAACCATCAAAATCTTCGCAAGTCTGATACTCGAAACAAATAACAACTATGGCCTAGGGCAAAAATGCACATACCATTGTAATCGGGCGTGTTACTGCTTTCAGATGCAACAGGAATTTCTCGAGTTCGCCAATCCGTTAGCGAGATATGGGATTATGAAGATAAAGAATGGTAGAGAAACCATCAAAATTTTCGCAAGTCTGATACTCGAAACCAATAACTACTATGGCCTAGGGCAAAAATACACATACCATTGTAATCGGGCGACTATCTGCTTTCAGATGCAACAGCAATATCTCGAGTTCGCCCATCCGTTCGCGAGATATGGGAGTTCGAAGTTAAGGAATGGTTGAGAAACCATCAAAATTTTCGCAAGTCTGATACTCGAAACCAATAACTACTATTGCATAGGGCAAAAATACACATACCGTTGTAATCGGGCGACTTTCTGCTTTCAGATGCAACAGGAATTTCTCGAGTTCGTCAATGCGTTCGCGAGATATGGGAGTTTGAAGTTAAGGAATGCTTGAGAAACCATCAAAATTTTCGCAAGTCTGATACTCGAAACCAATAACTGGAATGGCCTAGGGGAAAAGTACACACACCATTGTAATCGGGCTAGTTTCTACTTTCAGATGCAACAGGAATTTCTCGAGTTCGTCAATCCGTTCGTGACATATGGGAGTTTGAAGATAAGGAATGGTTGAGAAACCATCAAAATTTTCGCAAGTTGATACTCGAAACCAATAACTACTATTGCCTAGGGGAAAAGTACGCACACCATTGTAAGCGGGCGAGTTTCTACTTTCAGACGCAACACGAATATCTCGAGTTCGTCAATCCGTTCGCGCGATATGGGAGTTTGAAGTTAAGGAATGGTTGAGAAACCATCATAATTTTCACAATTCTGATACTCGAAACCAACAACTGGAATGGACTAGGGGAAAAGTACACACACCATTGTAATCGGGCGAGTTTCTACTTTCAGATGCAACAGGAATATCTCGAGTTCGTCAATCCGTTCGCGAGATATGGGAGTTTGAATTTAAGGAATGGTTGAGAAACCATCAAAATTTTCGCAAGTCTGATACTCGAAACCATTAACTGGAATAGCCTAGGGGAAAAGTACACACACCATTGTAATCGGGCGAGTTTCTACTTTCAGATGCAACTGGAATATCTCGAGTTCGTCAATCCGTTCGCGAGATATGGGAGTTTGAATTTAAGGAATGGTTGAGAAACCATCAAAATTTTCGCAAGTCTGATACTCGAAACCAATAAATACTATTGCCTAGGGCAAAATACACGTACCGTTGTAATCGGGCTACTCTCTGATTTCAGATGCAACAGAAATTTCTCGAGTTCGTCAATCCGTTCGCGAGGTATGGGAGTTTGAAGTTAAGGAATGGTTGAGAAACGATCAACATTTTCGCTGGTCTGATACTCGGAACCTATAACTGGAATGGCCTAGGGGAAAAGTGCACACACCATTGTAATCGGGCGAGTTTCTACTTTCATGTGCAACAGTAATATCTCGAGTTCGTCAATCCGTTCGCGAGATATGGGAGTTTGAAGTTACGGAATGTTTGAGAAACCATCAAAATTTTCGCAAGTCTGATACTCGAAATCAATAACTGGAATGGCCTAGGGGAAAAGTACAAATACCGTTGTAATCGGGCGACTTTCTGCTTCCAGATGCGACAGGAATTTCTCGAGTTCGCCAATCCGTTCGCGAGATATGGGAGTTTGAAATTAAGGAATGGTTGAGAAACCATCAAAATTTTCGCAAGTCTGATACTCGAAACCAATAACTGGAATGGCCTAGGGGAAAAGTACACACACCATTGTAATCGGGCGAGTTTCTATTTTCAGATGCAACAGGAATTTCTCGAGTTCGTCAATCCGTTCGCGAGGTATGGGAGTTTGAAGTTAAGGAATGGTTGAGAAACCATCAAAATTGTCGGAAGTCTGATACTCGAAACCAATAACTACTATTGCCCAGGGCAAAAATACGCATACCGTTGTAATCGGGCGAGTTTCGGCTTTCAGATGCGACAGGAATTTCTCGAGTTCGTCAATCCGTTCGTGAGATATGGGAGTTTGAAGATAAGGAATGGTTGAGAAACCATCAAAATTTTCGCAAGTTGATACTCGAAACCAATAACTACTATTGCCTAGGGGAAAAGTACGCACACCATTGTAAGCGGGCGAGTTTCTACTTTCAGACGCAACACGAATATCTCGAGTTCGTCAATCCGTTCGCGCGATATGGGAGTTTGAAGTTAAGGAATGGTTGAGAAACCATCATAATTTTCACAATTCTGATACTCGAAACCAACAACTGGAATGGACTAGGGGAAAAGTACACACACCATTGTAATCGGGCGAGTTTCTACTTTCAGATGCAACAGGAATATCTCGAGTTCGTCAATCCGTTCGCGAGATATGGGAGTTTGAATTTAAGGAATGGTTGAGAAACCATCAAAATTTTCGCAAGTCTGATACTCGAAACCATTAACTGGAATAGCCTAGGGGAAAAGTACACACTCCATTGTAATCGGGCGAGTTTCTACTTTCAGATGCAACAGGAATGTCTCGAGTTCGTCAATCCGTTCGCGAGATATGGGAGTTTGAATTTAAGGAATGGTTGAGAAACCATCAAAATTTTCGCAAGTCTGATACTCGAAACCAATAAATACTATTGCCTAGGGCAAAATACACGTACCGTTGTAATCGGGCTACTCTCTGATTTCAGATGCAACAGAAATTTCTCGAGTTCGTCAATCCGTTCGCGAGGTATGGGAGTTTGAAGTTAAGGAATGGTTGAGAAACGATCAACATTTTCGCTGGTCTGATACTCGGAACCTATAACTGGAATGGCCTAGGGGAAAAGTGCACACACCATTGTAATCGGGCGAGTTTCTACTTTCATGTGCAACAGTAATATCTCGAGTTCGTCAATCCGTTCGCGAGATATGGGAGTTTGAAGTTACGGAATGTTTGAGAAACCATCAAAATTTTCGCAAGTCTGATACTCGAAATCAATAACTGGAATGGCCTAGGGGAAAAGTACAAATACCGTTGTAATCGGGCGACTTTCTGCTTCCAGATGCGACAGGAATTTCTCGAGTTCGCCAATCCGTTCGCGAGATATGGGAGTTTGAAATTAAGGAATGGTTGAGAAACCATCAAAATTTTCGCAAGTCTGATACTCGAAACCAATAACTACTATTGCCCAGGGCAAAAATACGCATACCGTTGTAATCGGGCGAGTTTCTGCTTTCAGATGCAACAGGAATTTCTCGAGTTCGTCAATCCGTTCGCGAGATGTGGGAGATTGAAGTTATGGAATGTTTGAGAAACCATCAAAATTTTCGCTGGTCTGATACTCGAAACCTAAAACTGGAATGGCCTAGGGGAAAAGTACACACACCATTGTGATCGGGCGAGTTTCTACTTTCAGATGCAACAGGAATTTCTCGAGTTCGTCAATCCGTTAGCGAGATATGGAAGTTTGAAGTTAAGGAATGGTTGAGGAACCATCAAAATTTTAGCAAGTCTGATACTCGAAACCAATAACTACAAAGGCCTAGGGGAAAAATACACATATCGTTGTAATCGGGCGAGTTTCTACTTTCAGAAGCAACAGGAATTTCTCGAGTTCGTCAATCCGTTCGCCAGATATGGGAGTTTGAAGTTAAGGAATGGTTGAGAAACCATCAAAATTTTCGCAAGTCTGATGCTAGAAACGAATAACTAGAATGGCTTAGGGCATAAATATTCATACCGTTGTAATCGGGCGAGTTTCTACTTTCAAATGCAACAGGAATTTCTCAAGTTCGTCAATCCGTTCCCGAAATACGGGAGTTAGAAGTTAAGGAATGGTTGATAAACCATCAAAATTTTTGCAAGTCTGATACTCGAAACCAATAACTACAATGACCTAGGGGAAAAATACACATACCGTTGCAATCGGGCGAGTTTCTACTTTCAGATGCAATAGGAATTTCTCGAGTTCGTCAATCCGTTCGCGAGGTACGGGAGTTTGAAGTTAAGGAATGGTTGGTAAACCATCAAAATTTTTGCAAGTCTGATACTCGAAACCAATCACTACAATGACCTAGGGGAAAAATACACATACCGTTGTAATCGGGCGTGTTTCTACTTTCAAATGCAACAGGAATTTCTCGAGTTCGTCAATCCGTTCGCGAGATATGGGAGTTTGAACTTAAGGAATGGTTGAGAAACCATCAAAATTTTCGCAAGTCTGATACTCGAAACCAATAACTACAATGGCCTAGGGGAAAGTACACATACCTTTGTAATCGGGCGAGTTTCCATTTTCAGACGCAACAGGAATTTCTCGAGCTCGCCATTCCGTTCGCGAGATATGGGAGTTTGAAGTTAAGGAATGGTTGAGAAACCATCAAAATTTTCGCTGGTCTGATACTCGAAACCAATAACTGGAATGGCCTAGAGTAAAAGTACACATACCTTTGTAATCGGGCGAGTTTCCATTTTCAGACGCAACAGGAATTATTCGGATTCGTCAAACCGTTCGCGAAATGTCGGAGTTTGAAGTGGAGCTATGATTGAGAAACCATCAACATTTTCGCTGTTCTGACACTCGAAACCAATAACTGGAATGGCCTAGGGGAAAAGTACACACAGCATTGTAATCGGGCGAGTTTCTACTTTCAGATGCAACAGGAATTTCTCGAGTTCGTCAATCCGTTCGCGAGATATGGGAGTTTGAAGTGAAGGAATGGTTGAGAAACCATCATAATTTTCGCAATTCTGATACTCGAAACCAAGAACTGGAATGGACTAGGGGCAAAGTACACACACCATTGTAATCGGGCGAGTTTCTACTTTCAGGTGCAACAGGAATATCTCGAGTTCGTAAATCCGTTCGCGCGATATGGGAGTTTGAAGCTAAGGAATGGTTGACAAACCATCAAATTTTCGCAAGTCTGATACTCGAAACCAATAACTACTATTGCCTAGGGGAAAAATACACATACCGTTGTAATCGGGCGAGTTTCTACTTTCAGATGCAACAGGAATATCTCGAGTTCGTCAATCCGTTCGCGAGATTTGGGAGTGTGAAGTTAAGGAATGGTTGAGAAACTATCAAAATTTTCGCTGGTCTGATACTCGAAACCAATAACTGGAATGGCCTAGGGGAAAAGTACACATACCGTTGTAATCGGGCGAGTTTCTACTTTCAAATGCAACAGGAATTTCTCGAGTTCGTCAATCCGTTCGCGAGATATGGGAGTTTGAAGTTAAGGAATGGATGAGAAACCATCAAAATTTTCGCAAGTCTGTACTCGAAACCAATAACTGGAATGGCCTAGGGGAAAAGTACACACACCATTGTAATCGGGCGAGTTTCTACTTTCAGATGCAACAGGAATATCTCGAGTTCGTCAATCCGTTCGCGAGATTTGGGAGTTTGAAGTTAAGGAATGGTTGAAAAACCATCAAAATTTTCGCTGGTCTGATACTCGAAACCAATAACTGGAATGGCCTAGGGGAAAAGTACACATACCTTTGTAATCGGGCGAGTTTCCATTTTCAGACGCAACAGGAATTTCTCGAGCTCGCCATTCCGTTCGCGAGATATGGGTGTTTGAAGTTAAGGAATGGTTGAGAAACCATCAAAATTTTCGCTGGTCTGATACTCGAAACCAATAACTGGAATGGCCTAGGGGAAAAGTACACATACCGTTGTAATCGGGCGAGTTTCTACTTTCAAATGCAACAGGAATTTCTCGAGTTCGTCAGTCCGTTCGCGAGATATGGGAGTTTGAAGTTAAGGAATGGTTGAGAAACCATCAAAATTTTCGCAAGTCTGACATTCGATAACAATAACTGGAGTGGCCTAGGGGAAAAGTACACATACCATTGTAATCGGGTGAGTTTCTGCTTTCAGATGCAACAGGAATATCTCGAGTTCGTCAATCCGTTCGCGAGATTTGGGAGTTTGAAGTTAAGGAATGGTTGAAAAACCATCAAAATTTTCGCTGGTCTGATACTCGAAACCAATAACTGGAATGGCCTAGGGGAAAAGTACACATACCTTTGTAATCGGGCGAGTTTCCATTTTCAGACGCAACAGGAATTTCTCGAGCTCGCCATTCAGTTCGCGAGATATGGGGGTTTGAAGTTAAGGAATGGTTGAGGAACCATCAAAATATTCGCAAGTCTGATACTGGAAACCAATAACTACTATTGCCTAGGGGAAAAGTACGCACACCATTGTAATCGGACGAGTTTCTACTTTCAGATGCAACAGGAATATCTCGAGTTCGCCAATCCGTTCGCGAGATATGGGAGTTTGAAGTTAAGGAATGGTTGAGAAACCATCAAAATTTTCGCAAGTCTGATATTCGATAACAATAACTGGAGTGGCCTAGGGGAAAAGTACACATACCATTGTAATCGGGTGAGTTTCTGCTTTCAGATGCAGCAGGAATATCTCGAGTTCGTGAATCCGTTCGCGAGATATGGGGGTTTGAAGATAAGGAATAGTTGAGAAACCATCAAAATTTTCGCAAGTCTGTACTCGAAACCAATAACTGGAATGGCCTAGGGGAAAAGTACACACACCATTGTAATCGGGCGAGTTTCTACTTTGAGATGCAACAGGAACATCTCGAGATCGTCAATCCGTTCGCGAGATATGGGAGTTTGAAGTTAAGGAATGGTTGAAAAACCATCAAAATTTTCGCAGGTCTGATACTCGAAACCAATAACTGGAATGGCCTAGGGAAAAATACACATACCTTTGTAATCGGGCGAGTTTCCATTTTCAGGCGCAACAGGAATTTCTCGAGCTCGCCATTCCGTTCGCGAGATATGGGAGTTTGAAGTTAAGAAATGGTTGACAAACCATCAAAATTTTCGCAATTCTGATACTCGAAACCAATAAGTACTATGGCCTAGGGCAAAAATACACATATCCTTGTAATCGGTCGAGTTTCTGCTTTCAGATGCAATAGGAAATTCTCGAGTTCGTAAATCCGTTCGCGAGATATGGGAGTTTGAAGTGGAGGTATGGTTGTGAAACCATCAACATTTTCGCTGGTCTGATACTCGAAACCAATAACTGGAATGGCCTAGGGGAAAAGTACACACACCATTGTAATCGGACGAGAATCTGCTTTCAGATGCAACAGGAATTTCTCGAGTTACTCAATCCGTTCGCGAGATATGGGAATTTGAAGTTAAGGAATGGTTCAGAAACCAACAAAATTTTCGCAAGTCTGATACTCGAAACCAATAACCACTATGGCCTAGAGCAAAAATACTCATACCCTTGAAATTGGGAGAGTTTCTACTGTCAGATGCAACAGAAATTATTCGGATTCGTCAATCCGTTCGCGAAATATCGGAGTTTGAAGTGGAGGTATGGTTGAGGAACCATCAACTTTTTCGCTGGTCTGATACTCGAAACCTATAACTGGAATGGCCTAGGGGAAAAGTGCACACACCATTGTAATCGGGCGAGTTTCTACTTCCAGGTGCAACAGGAATATCTCGAGTTCGTCAATCCGTTCGCGCGATATGGGAGTTTGAAGTTAAGGAATGGTTGAGAAACCATCAAAATTTTCGCAAGTCTGATACTCGAAACCAATTACTACTATTGCCTAGGACAAAATACACATACCGTTGTAATCGGGCAACCTTCTGATTTCAGATGCAACAGGAATTTCTCGAGTTCGTCAATCCGTTCGCGATGTATGGGAGTTTGAAGTTAAGGAATGGTTGAGAAACCATCAAAATTTTCGGAAGTCTGATACTCGCAACCAATAACTACTATTGCCCAGGGCAAAAATACGCATACCGTTGTAATCGGGCGAGTTTCTGCTTTCAGATGCAAAAGGAATTTCTCGAGTTCGTCAATCCGTTCGCGAGATGTGGGAGTTTGAAGTTATGGAATGTTTGAGAAACCATCAAAATTTTCGCAAGTCTGTACTCGAAACCAATAACTGGAATGGCCTAGGGGAAAAGTACACACACCATTGTAATCGGGCGAGTTTCTACTTTGAGATGCAACAGGAACATCTCGAGATCGTCAATCCGTTCGCGAGATATGGGAGTTTGAAGTTAAGGAATGGTTGAAAAACCATCAAAATTTTCGCAGGTCTGATACTCGAAACCAATAACTGGAATGGCCTAGGGAAAAATACACATACCTTTGTAATCGGGCGAGTTTCCATTTTCAGGCGCAACAGGAATTTCTCGAGCTCGCCATTCCGTTCGCGAGATATGGGAGTTTGAAGTTAAGAAATGGTTGACAAACCATCAAAATTTTCGCAATTCTGATACTCGAAACCAATAACTACTATGGCCTAGGGCAAAAATACACATATCCTTGTAATCGGTCGAGTTTCTGCTTTCAGATGCAATAGGAAATTCTCGAGTTCGTAAATCCGTTCGCGAGATATGGGAGTTTGAAGTGGAGGTATGGTTGTGAAACCATCAACATTTTCGCTGGTCTGATACTCGAAACCAATAACTGGAATGGCCTAGGGGAAAAGTACACACACCATTGTAATCGGACGAGAATCTGCTTTCAGATGCAACAGGAATTTCTCGAGTTACTCAATCCGTTCGCGAGATATGGGAATTTGAAGTTAAGGAATGGTTCAGAAACCAACAAAATTTTCGCAAGTCTGATACTCGAAACCAATAACCACTATGGCCTAGAGCAAAAATACTCATACCCTTGAAATTGGGAGAGTTTCTACTGTCAGATGCAACAGAAATTATTCGGATTCGTCAATCCGTTCGCGAAATATCGGAGTTTGAAGTGGAGGTATGGTTGAGAAACCATCAACTTTTTCGCTGGTCTGATACTCGAAACCTATAACTGGAATGGCCTAGGGGAAAAGTGCACACACCATTGTAATCGGGCGAGTTTCTACTTCCAGGTGCAACAGGAATATCTCGAGTTCGTCAATCCGTTCGCGCGATATGGGAGTTTGAAGTTAAGGAATGGTTGAGAAACCATCAAAATTTTCGCAAGTCTGATACTCGAAACCAATTACTACTATTGCCTAGGACAAAATACACATACCGTTGTAATCGGGCAACCTTCTGATTTCAGATGCAACAGGAATTTCTCGAGTTCGTCAATCCGTTCGCGATGTATGGGAGTTTGAAGTTAAGGAATGGTTGAGAAACCATCAAAATTTTCGGAAGTCTGATACTCGCAACCAATAACTACTATTGCCCAGGGCAAAAATACGCATACCGTTGTAATCGGGCGAGTTTCTGCTTTCAGATGCAAAAGGAATTTCTCGAGTTCGTCAATCCGTTCGCGAGATGTGGGAGTTTGAAGTTATGGAATGTTTGAGAAACCATCAGAATTTTCGCTGGTCTGGTACTCGAAACCTATAACTGGAATGGCCTAGGGGAAAAGTACACACACCATTGTAATCGGGCGAGTTTCTACTTTCAGATAAAACAGGAATTTCTCGAGTTCGTCAATCCGTTAGCGAGATATGGGAGTTTGAAGTTAAGGAATGGTTGAGAAACCATCAAAATTTTCCAAAGTCTGACACACTAAACCAATAACTACAATGGCCTAGGGGAAAAATACACATACCGTTGTAATCGGGCGAGTTTCTACTTTCAAATGCAACAGGAATTTCTCGAGTTCGTCAATCCGTTCGCGAGATATGGGAGTTTGAAGTTAAGGAATGGTTGAGAAACTATCAAAATTTTCGCTGGTCTGATACTCGAAACCAATAACTGGAATAGCCTAGGGGAAAAGTACGCACACCATTGTAATCGGGCGAGTTTCTACTTTCAGATGCAACAGGAATTTCTCGAGTTCGTCAATCCGTTCGCGAGATATGGGAGTTTGAAGTTAAGGAATGGATGAGAAACCATCAAAATTTTCGCAAGTCTGTACTCGAAACCAATAACTGGAATGGCCTAGGGGAAAAGTACACACACCATTGTAATCGGGCGAGTTTCTACTTTCAGATGCAACAGGAATATCTCGAGTTCGTCAATCCGTTCGCGAGATTTGGGAGTTTGAAATTAAGGAATGGTTGAAAAACCATCAAAATTTTCGCAAGTCGGATACTCGCAACCAATAACTACTATTGCCCAGGGCAAAAATACGCATACCGTTGTAATCGGGCGAGTTTCTGCTTTCAGATGCAAAAGGAATTTCTCGAGTTCGTCAATCCGTTCGCGAGATGTGGGAGTTTGAAGTTATGGAATGTTTGAGAAACCATCAAAACTTTCGCTGGTCTGATACTCGAAACCTAAAACTGGAATGGCCTAGGGGAAAAGTACACACACCATTGTAATCGGGCGAGTTTCTACTTTCAGATGCAACAGGAATATCTCGAGTTCGTCAATCCGTTCGCGAGATATGGGAGTTTGAAGTTAAGGAATGGTTGAGAAACCATCAAAATTTTCGCAAGTCTGATACTCGAAACCAATAACTACTATTGCCTAGGGCAAAATACACATACCGTTGTAATCGGGCAACTTTCTGTTTTCAGATGCAACAGGAATTTCACGAGTTCGTCAATTCGTTCGCGAGATATGGTAGTATGAAGTTAAGGAATGGTTGAGAAACCATCATAATTTTCGCAAGTCTGATACTCGAATCCAATAATTACTATTGCCCAGGGCAAAAATACACATACAGTTGTAATCGGGCGAGTTCCTGCTTTCAGATGCAACAGGAATTTCTCGAGTTCGTCAATCCGTTCGCGAGATATGGGAGTTTGAAGTTACGGAATGGTTGAGAAACCATCAACATTTTCGCTGGTCTGATACTCGAAACCTAAAACTGGAATGGCCTAGGGGAAAAGTACACACACCATTGTAATCGGGCGAGTTTCTGCTTTCAGATGCAACAGGAATATCTCGAGTTCGCCAATCCGTTCGCGAGATATGGGAGTTTGAAGTTAAGGAATGGTTGAGAAACCATCAAAATTTTCGCAAGTCTGATACTCGAGACCAATAACTACTATTTCCAATGGCAAAAATACACATACCGTTGTAATCGGGCGAGTTTCTACCTTCAGATGCAATAGGAATATCTCGAGTTCGTCAATCCGTTCGCGAGATTTGAGAGTTTGAAGTTAAGGAATGGTTGAGAAACCATCAAAATTTTCGCTGGTCTGATACTCGAAACCAATAACTGGAATAGCCTAGGGGAAAAGTACACATACCTTTGTAATCGGGCGAGTTTCCATTTTCAGACGCAACAGGAATTTCTCGAGCTCGCCATTCAGTTCGCGATATATGGGGGTTTGAAGTTAAGGAATGGTTGAGGAACCATCAAAATATTCGCAAGTCTGATACTGGAAACCAATAACTACTATTGCCTAGGGGAAAAGTACGCACACCATTGTAATCGGACGAGTTTCTACTTTCAGATGCAACAGGAATATCTCGAGTTCGCCAATCCGTTCGCGAGATATGGGAGTTTGAAGTTAAGGAATGGTTGAGAAACCATCAAAATTTTCGCAAGTCTGATATTCGATAACAATAACTGGAGTGGCCTAGGGGAAAAGTACACATACCATTGTAATCGGGTGAGTTTCTGCTTTCAGATGCAACTGGAATTTCTCGAGTTCGTTAATCCGTTCTCGAGATATGGGAGTTAGAAGTTAAGGAATGGTTGAGAAACCATCAAAATTATCGCAAGTCTGATACTCGAAACCAATAACTACAATGGCCTAGGGGAAAAATACACAGACCGTTGTAATCGGGCGAGTATCTGCTTTCAGATGCAACAGGAATTTCTCGGGTTCGTCAATCCTTTCGCGAGATATGAGAGTTTGAAGTTAAGGAATGGATGAGAAACCATCAAAATTTTCGCAAGTCTGTACTCGAAACCAATAACTGGAATGGCCTAGGGGAAAAGTACACACACCATTGTAATCGGGCGAGTTTCTACTTTCAGATGCAACAGGAACATCTCGAGATCGTCAATCCGTTCGCGAGATATGGGAGTTTGAAGTTAAGGAATGGTTGAAAAACCATCAAAATTTTCGCAGGTCTGATACTCGAAACCAATAACTGGAATGGCCTAGGGAAAAATACACATACCTTTGTAATCGGGCGAGTTTCCATTTTCAGGCGCAACAGGAATTTCTCGAGCTCGCCATTCCGTTCGCGAGATATGGGAGTTTGAAGTTAAGAAATGGTTGACAAGCCATCAAAATTTTCGCAATTCTGATACTCGAAACCAATAACTACTATGGCCTAGGGCAAAAATACACATATCCTTGTAATCGGTCGAGTTTCTGCTTTCAGATGCAATAGGAAATTCTCGAGTTCGTAAATCCGTTCGCGAGATATGGGAGTTTGAAGTGGAGGTATGGTTGTGAAACCATCAACATTTTCGCTGGTCTGATACTCGAAACCAATAACTGGAATGGCCTAGGGGAAAAGTACACACACCATTGTAATCGGACGAGAATCTGCTTTCAGATGCAACAGGAATTTCTCGAGTTACTCAATCCGTTCGCGAGATATGGGAATTTGAAGTTAAGGAATGGTTCAGAAACCAACAAAATTTTCGCAAGTCTGACACTCGAAACCAATAACCACTATGGCCTAGAGCAAAAATACTCATACCCTTGAAATTGGGAGAGTTTCTACTGTCAGATGCAACAGAAATTATTCGGATTCGTCAATCCGTTCGCGAAATATCGGAGTTTGAAGTGGAGGTATGGTTGAGAAACCATCAACTTTTTCGCTGGTCTGATACTCGAAACCTATAACTGGAATGGCCTAGGGGAAAAGTGCACACACCATTGTAATCGGGCGAGTTTCTACTTCCAGGTGCAACAGGAATATCTCGAGTTCGTCAATCCGTTCGCGCGATATGGGAGTTTGAAGTTAAGGAATGGTTGAGAAACCATCAAAATTTTCGCAAGTCTGATACTCGAAACCAATTACTACTATTGCCTAGGACAAAATACACATACCGTTGTAATCGGGCAACCTTCTGATTTCAGATGCAACAGGAATTTCTCGAGTTCGTCAATCCGTTCGCGATGTATGGGAGTTTGAAGTTAAGGAATGGTTGAGAAACCATCAAAATTTTCGGAAGTCTGATACTCGCAACCAATAACTACTATTGCCCAGGGCAAAAATACGCATACCGTTGTAATCGGGCGAGTTTCTGCTTTCAGATGCAAAAGGAATTTCTCGAGTTCGTCAATCCGTTCGCGAGATGTGGGAGTTTGAAGTTATGGAATGTTTGAGAAACCATCAGAATTTTCGCTGGTCTGGTACTCGAAACCTATAACTGGAATGGCCTAGGGGAAAAGTACACACACCATTGTAATCGGGCGAGTTTCTACTTTCAGATAAAACAGGAATTTCTCGAGTTCGTCAATCCGTTAGCGAGATATGGGAGTTTGAAGTTAAGGAATGGTTGAGAAACCATCAAAATTTTCCAAAGTCTGATACACTAAACCAATAACTACAATGGCCTAGGGGAAAAATACACATACCGTTGTAATCGGGCGAGTTTCTACTTTCAAATGCAACAGGAATTTCTCGAGTTCGTCAATCCGTTCGCGAGATATGGGAGTTTGAAGTTAAGGAATGGTTGAGAAACTATCAAAATTTTCGCTGGTCTGATACTCGAAACCAATAGCTGGAATAGCCTAGGGGAAAAGTACGCACACCATTGTAATCGGGCGAGTTTCTACTTTCAGATGCAACAGGAATTTCTCGAGTTCGTCAATCCATTCGCGAGATATGGGAGTTTGAAGTTAAGGAATGGATGAGAAACCATCAAAATTTTCGCAAGTCTGTACTCGAAACCAATAACTGGAATGGCCTAGGGGAAAAGTACACACACCATTGTAATCGGGCGAGTTTCTACTTTCAGATGCAACAGGAATATCTCGAGTTCGTCAATCCGTTCGCGAGATTTGGGAGTTTGAAATTAAGGAATGGTTGAAAAACCATCAAAATTTTCGCAAGTCGGATACTCGCAACCAATAACTACTATTGCCCAGGGCAAAAATACGCATACCGTTGTAATCGGGCGAGTTTCTGCTTTCAGATGCAAAAGGAATTTCTCGAGTTCGTCAATCCGTTCGCGAGATGTGGGAGTTTGAAGTTATGGAATGTTTGAGAAACCATCAAAACTTTCGCTGGTCTGATACTCGAAACCTAAAACTGGAATGGCCTAGGGGAAAAGTACACACACCATTGTAATCGGGCGAGTTTCTACTTTCAGATGCAACAGGAATATCTCGAGTTCGTCAATCCGTTCGCGAGATATGGGAGTTTGAAGTTAAGGAATGGTTGAGAAACCATCAAAATTTTCGCAAGTCCGATACTCGAAACCAATAACTACTATTGCCTAGGGCAAAATACACATACCGTTGTAATCGGGCAACTTTCTGTTTTCAGATGCAACAGGAATTTCACGAGTTCGTCAATTCGTTCGCGAGATATGGTAGTATGAAGTTAAGGAATGGTTGAGAAACCATCATAATTTTCGCAAGTCTGATACTCGAATCCAATAATTACTATTGCCCAGGGCAAAAATACACATACAGTTGTAATCGGGCGAGTTCCTGCTTTCAGATGCAACAGGAATTTCTCGAGTTCGTCAATCCGTTCGCGAGATATGGGCGTTTGAAGTTACGGAATGGTTGAGAAACCATCAACATTTTCGCTGGTCTGATACTCGAAACCTAAAACTGGAATGGCCTAGGGGAAAAGTACACACACCATTGTAATCGGGCGAGTTTCTGCTTTCAGATGCAACAGGAATATCTCGAGTTCGCCAATCCGTTCGCGAGATATGGGAGTTTGAAGTTAAGGAATGGTTGAGAAACCATCAAAATTTTCGCAAGTCTGATACTCGAGACCAATAACTACTATTTCCAATGGCAAAAATACACATACCGTTGTAATCGGGCGAGTTTCTACTTTCAGATGCAATAGGAATATCTCGAGTTCGTCAATCCGTTCGCGAGATTTGAGAGTTTGAAGTTAAGGAATGGTTGAGAAACCATCAAAATTTTCGCTGGTCTGATACTCGAAACCAATAACTGGAATAGCCTAGGGGAAAAGTACACATACCTTTGTAATCGGGCGAGTTTCCATTTTCAGACGCAACAGGAATTTCTCGAGCTCGCTATTCCGTTCGCGAGATATGGGAGTTTGAAGTTAAGGAATGGTTGAGAAACCATCAAAATTTTCGCTGGTCTGATACTCGAAACCAATAACTGGAATGGCCTAGGGGAAAAGTACACATACCGTTGTAATCGGGCGAGTTTCTACTTTCAAATGCAACAGGAATTTCTCGAGTTCGTCAGTCCGTTCGAGAGATATGGGAGTTTGAAGTTAGGGAATGGTTGAGAAACCATCAAAATATTCGCAAGTCTGATACTCGAAACCAATAACTGGAATGGCCTAGGGGAAAAGTACACACACCATTGTAATCGGGCGAGTTTCTATTTTCAGATGCAACAGGAATTTCTCCAGTTCGCCAATCCGTTCGTGAGATATGGGAGTTTGAAATTAAGGGATCGTTGAGAAACCATCAAAATTTTCGCAAGTCTGATACTGGAAACCAATAACTACTACTGCCTAGAGGAAAAGTACGCACACCATTGTAATCGGGCGAGTTTCTACTTTCAGATGCAACAGGAATTTCTCGAGTTCGCCAATCCGTTCGCGAGATATGGGAGTTTGTAGTTAAGGAATGGTTGAGAAACCATCAAAATTTTCGCAAGTCTGATACTCGAAACCAATAACTACAATGGCCTAGGGGAAAAGTACACATACCTTTGTAATCGGGCGAGTTTCCATTTTCAGACGCAACAGGAATTTCTCGAGCTCGCCATTCCGTTCGCGAGATATGGGAGTTTGAAGTTAAGAAATGGTTGACAAACCATCAAAATTTTCGCAAGTCTGATACTCGAAACCAATAACTACTATGGCCTAGGGCAAAAATACACACATCCTTGTAATCGGGCGAGTTTCTGCTTTCAGATGCAAAAGGAAATTCTCGAGTTCGTCAAACCGTTCGCGAAATGTCGGAGTTTGAAGTGGAGGTATGGTTGAGAAACCATCAACATTTTCGCCGGTCTGATACTCGAAACCAATAACTGGAATGGCCTAGGGGAAAAGTACACTCACCATTGTAATCGGACGAGAATCTGCTTTCAGATGCAACAGGAATTTCTCCAGTTCGCCAATCCGTTCGTGAGATATGGGAGTTTGAAGTTAAGGAATCGTTGAGAAACCATCAAAATTTTCGCAAGTCTGATACTGGAAACCAATAACTACTATTGCCTAGGGGAAAAGTACGCACACCATTGTAATCGGGCGAGTTTCTACTTTCAGATGCAACAGGAATTTCTCGAGTTCGTCAATCCGTTCGCGAGATATGGGAGTCTGAAGTGAAGGAATGGTTGAGAAACCATCATAATTTTCGCAATTCTGATACTCGAAACCAACAACTGGAATGGACCAGGGGCAAAGTACACACACCATTGTAATCGGGCGAGTTTCTACTTTCAGGTGCAACAGGAATATCTCGAGTTCGTCAATCCGTTCGCGCGATATGGGAGTTTGAAGCTAAGGAATTTTTGACAAACCATCAAATTTTCGCAAGTCTGATACTCGAAACCAATAACTACTATTGCCTAGGGCAAAAATACACATACCGTTGTAATCGGGCGAGTTTCTGCTTTCGGATGCAACAGGAATTTCTCGAGTTCGTCAATCCGTTCGCGAGATATGGGAGTTTGAAGTTACGGAATGTTTGAGAAACCATCAGAATTTTCGCTGGTCTGGTACTCGAAACCTATAACTGGAATGGCCTAGGGGAAAAGTACACACACCATTGTAATCGGGCGAGTTTCTACTTTCAGATGCAACAGGAATTTCTCGAGTTCGTCAATCCGTTAGCGAGATATGGGAGTTTGAAGTTAAGGAATGGTTGAGAAACCATCAAAATTTTCCAAAGTCTGATACACTAAACCAATAACTACAATGGCCTAGGGGAAAAATACACATACCGTTGTAATCGGGCGAGTTTCTACTTTCAAATGCAACAGGAATTTCTCGAGTTCGTCAATCCGTTCGCGAGATATGGGAGTTTGAAGTTAAGGAATGGTTGAGAAACTATCAAAATTTTCGCAAGTCGGATACTCGAAACCAATAACTACTATTGCCTAGGGGAAAAGTACGCACACCATTGTAATCGGGCGAGTTTCTACTTTCAGATGCAACAGGAATTTCTCGAGTTCGTCAATCCGTTCGCGAGATATGGGAGTTTGAAGTTAAGGAATGGATGAGAAACCATCAAAATTTTCGCAAGTCTGTACTCGAAACCAATAACTGGAATGGCCTAGGGGAAAAGTACACACACCATTGTAATCGGGCGAGTTTCTACTTTCAGATGCAACAGGAATATCTCGAGTTCGTCAATCCGTTCGCGAGATTTGGGAGTTTGAAGTTAAGGAATGGTTGAAAAACCATCAAAATTTTCGCTGGTCTGATACTCGAAACCAATAACTGGAATGGCCTAGGGGAAAAGTGCACATACCTTTGTAATCGGGCGAGTTTCCATTTTCAGACGCAACAGGAATTTCTCGAGCTCGCCATTCCGTTCGCGATATATGAGAGTTTGAAGTTAAGGAATGGTTGAGAAACCATCAAAATTTTCGCTGGTCTGATACTCGAAACCAATAACTGGAATGGCCTAGGGGAAAAGTACACATACCGTTGTAATCGGGCGAGTTTCTACTTTCAAATGCAACAGGAATTTCTCGAGTTCGTCAGTCCGTTCACGAGATATGGGAGTTTGAAGTTAGGGAATGGTTGAGGAACCATCAAAATATTCGCAAGTCTGATACTGGAAACCAATAGCTACTATTGCCTAGGGGAAAAGTACGCACACCATTGTAATCGGACGAGTTTCTACTTTCAGATGCAACAGGAATATCTCGAGTTCGCCAATCCGTTCGCGAGATATGGGAGTTTGAAGTTAAGGAATGGTTGAGCATCCATCAAAATTTTCGCAAGTCTGATATTCGATAACAATAACTGGAGTGGCCTAGGGGAAAAGTACACATACCATTGTAATCGGGTGAGTTTCTGCTTTCAGATGCAGCAGGAATTTTTCGAGTTCGTCAATCCGTTCGCGAGATATGGGAGTTTGAAGTTAAGGAATGGTTGAGGAACCATCAAAATATTCGCAAGTCTGATACTGGAAACCAATAACTACTATTGCCTAGGGGAAAAGTACGCACACCATTGTAATCGGACGAGTTTCTACTTTCAGATGCAACAGTAATATCTCGAGTTCGCCAATCCGTTCGCGAGATATGGGAGTTTGAAGTTAAGGAATGGTTGAGAAACCATCAAAATTTTCGCAAGTCTGATACTCGAGACCAATAACTACTATTTCCTAGGGCAAAAATACACATACCGTTGTAATCGGGCGAGTTTCTGCTTTCATATGCAACTGGAATTTCTCGAGTTCGTTAATCCGTTCGCGAGATATGGGAGTTAGAAGTTAAGGAATGGTTGAGAAACCATCAAAATTTTCGCAAGTCTGATACTCGAAACCAATAACTACTATTGCCTAGGGCAAAATACACATACCGTTGTAATCGGGCAACTTTCTGTTTTCAGATGCAACAGGAATTTCTCGAGTTCGTCAATTCGTTCGCGAGATATGGTAGTATGAAGTTAAGGAATGGTTGAGAAACCATCATAATTTTCGCAAGTCTGATACTCGAATCCAATAACTACTATTGCCCAGGGCAAAAATACACATACAGTTGTAATCGGGCGAGTTCCTGCTTTCAGATGCAACAGGAATTTGTCGAGTTCGTCAATCCGTTCGCGAGATATGGGAGTTTGAAGTTACGGAATGGTTGAGAAACCATCAACATTTTCGCTGGTCTGATACTCGAAACCTAAAACTGGAATGGCCTAGGGGAAAAGTACACACACCATTGTAATCGGGCGAGTTTCTGCTTTCAGATGCAACAGGAATTTCTCGAGTTCGTCAATCCGTTCGCGAGATATGGGAGTTTGAAGTTAAGGAATGGTTGATAAACCATCAATACTTTCGCAAGTGTGATACTTGAAACCAATAACTGGAATGGCCTAGGGGAGAAGTACACACACCATTGTAATCGGGCGAGTTTCTACATTCAGATGCCACAGGAACATCTCGAGTTCGTCAATCCGTCCGCCAGATATGGGAATTTGAAGCTAACGAATGGTTGAGAAACCATCAAAATTTTCGCCAGTCTGATACTTGAAACGAAAAACTACTATTGCCTAGGGCAAAAGTACACACACCATTGTAATCGGGCGAGTTTCTGCTTTCAAATGCAACAGGAATTTCTCGAGTTCGTCAATCTGTTCGCGAGATATGGAAGTTTGAAGTTAAGGAATGCCTGAGAAACCATCAAAATTTTCGCAAGTCTGATACTCGAAACCAATAACTGGAATGGCCTAGGGGAAAAGTACACACGCCGTTGTGATCGGGCGAGTTTCTGCTTTCGGATGCAACAGGAATTTCTCGAGTTCGTCAATCCGTTCGCGAGATATGGGAGTTTGAAGTTAAGGAATGGTTGAGAAACCATCAACATTTTCGCTGGTCTGATACTCGAAACCTATAACTGGAATGGCCTAGGGGAAAAGTGCACACACCATTGTAATCGGGCGAGTTTCTACTTTCAGGTGCATCAGGAATATCTCGAGTTCCTCAATCCGTTCGCGAGATATGGGAGTTTGAAGTTAAGGAATGGTTGAGAAACCATCAAAATTTTCGCAAGTCTGATACTCGAAACCAATAACTACTATTGCCTAGGGCAAAATACACATACCGTTGTAATCGGGCAACTTTCTGATTTCAGATGCAACAGGAATTTCTCGAGTTCGTCAATTCGTTCGCGAGATATGGTAGTATGAAGTTAAGGAATGGTTGAGAAACCATCATAATTTTCGCAAGTCTGGTACTCGAATCCAATAACTACTATTGCCCAGGGCAAAAATACACATACGGTTGCAATCGGGCGAGTTCCTGCTTTCAGATGCAACAGGAATTTCTCGAGTTCGTCAATCCGTTCGCGAGATATGGGAGTTTGAAGTTACGGAATGTTTGAGAAACCATCAAAATTTTCGCTGGTCAGAAACTCTAAACCTAAAACTGGAATGGCCTAGGGGAAAAGTACACACACCATTGTAATCGCGCGAGTTTCTACTTTCAGATGCAACAGGAATTTCTCGAGTTCTTCAATCCGTTCGCGAGATATGGGAGTTTGAAATTAAGGAATGGTTGAGAAACCATCAAAATATTCGCAAGTCTGATACTCGAAACCAATAACTGGAATGGCCTGGGGGAAAAGTACACACACCATTGTAATCGGGCGAGTTTCTATTTTCAGATGCAACAGGAATTTCTCCAGTTCGCCAATCCGTTCGTGAGATATGGGAGTTTGAAGTTAAGGAATGGTTGATAAACCATCAATACTTTCGCAAGTGTGATACTCGAAACCAATAACTGGAATGGCCTAGGGGAGAAGTACACACACCATTGTAATCGGGCGAGTTTCTACATTCAGATGCCACAGGAACATCTCGAGTTCGTCAATCCGTCCGCCAGATATGGGAATTTGAAGCTAACGAATGGTTGAGAAACCATCAAAATTTTCGCAAGTCTGATACTTGAAACCAATAACTACTATGGCCTAGGGCACAAATACACATATCCTTGTAATCGGGCTAGTTTCTGCTTTCAGATGCAATAGGAAATTCTCGAATTCGTCAATCCGTTCGCGAGATATGGGAGTTTGAAGTTAAGGAATGGTTGAGAAACCATCAAAGTTTTCGCTGGTCTGATACTCGAAATCAATAACTGGAATGGCCTAGGGGAAAAGTACACATACCTTTGTAAGCGGGCGAGTTTCCATTTTCAGACGCAACATGAATTTCTCTAGCTCGCCATTCCGTTCGCGAGATATGGGAGTTTGAAGTTAAGAAATGGTTGACAAACCATCAAAATTTTCGCAAGTCTGATACTCGAAACCGATAACTGGAATGGCCTAGGGGAAAAGTACACACACCATTGTAATCGGGCGAGTTTCTGCTTTCACATGCAACAGGAATTTCTCGAGTTCGTCAATCCGTTCGCGAGATATGGGAGTTTGAAGTTAAGGAATGGTTGAGAAACCATCAAAATTTTCGCAAGTCTGATACTCGAAACCAATAACTACAATGGCCTAGGGGAAAAATACACATACGGTTGTAATCGGGCGAGTTTCTACTTTCAAATGCAACAGGAATTTCTCGAGTTCGTCATTCCGTTAGCGAGATATGGAAGTTTGAAGTTAAGGAAAGGTTGAGGAACCATCAAAATTTTAGCAAGTCTGATACTCGAAACCAATAACTACAAAGGCCTAGGGGAAAGATACACATGTCGTTGTAATCGGGCGAGTTTCTACTTTCAGAGGCAACAGGAATTTCTCGAGTTCGTCAATCCGTTCGCCAGGTATGGGAGTTTGAAGTTAAGGAAAGGTTGAGAAACCATCAAAATTTTCGCAAGTCTGATACTCGAAACCAATAACTACAATGGCCTAGGGGAAAAATACACAGACCGTTGTAATCGGGCGAGTATCTGCTTTCAGATGCAACAGGAATTTCTCGAGTTCGTCAATCCGTTCGTGAGATATGGGAGTTTGAAGTTAAGGAATCGTTGAGGAACCATCAAAATTTTCGCAAGTCTGATACTCGAAACCAATAACTACTATTGCCTAGGGGAAAAGTACGCACACCACTGTAATCGGGCGACTTTCTACTTTCAGATGCAACAGGAATATCTCGAGTTCGCCAATCCGTTCGCGAGATATGGGAGTTTGAAGTTAAGGAATGGTTGAGAAACCATCAAAATTTTCGCAAGTCTGATATTCGATAACAATAACTGGAGTGGCCTAGGGGAAAAGTACACATACCATTGTAATCGGGTGAGTTTCTGCTTTCAGATGCAACAGCAATTTTTCGAGTTCGTCAATCCGTTCGCAAGATATGGGAGTTTGAAGTTAAGGAATGGTTGAGAAACCATCAAAATTTTCGCAAGTCTGATATTCGATAACAATAACTGGAGTGGCCTAGGGGAAAAGTACACATACCATTGTAATCGGGCGAGTTTCTACTTTCAGATGCAACAGGAATTTCTCGAGTTCGTCAATCCGTTCGTGAGATATGGGAGTTTGAAGTTAAGGAATGGTTGAGAAACCAACAAAATTTTCGCAAGTCTGATATTCGATAACAATAACTGGAGTGGCCTAGGGGAAAAGTACACATACCATTGTAATTGGGAGAGTTTCTACAGTCAGATGCAACAGAAATTATTCGGATTCGTCAAACCGTTCGCGAAATATCGGAGTTTGAAATTAAGGAATGGTTGAGAAACCATCAAAACTTTCGCAAGTCTGATACTCGAAACCAATAACTGGAATGGCCTAGGGGGAAAGTACACACACCATTGTAATCGGGCGAGTTTCTACTTTCAGATGCAACAGGAATATCTCGAATTCGTGAATCCGTTCGCGAGATATGGGGGTTTGAAGATAAGGAATAGTTGAGAAACCATCAAAATTTTCGCAATTCTGATACTCAAGACCAATAACTACTATTTCCTAGGGGAAAAGTGCACACACCATTGTAATCGGGCGAGTTTCTACTTTCAGGTGCAACAGGAATATCTCGAGTTCGTCAATCCGTTCACGAGATATGGGAGTTTGAAGTTAAGGAATGGTTGGGAAACGATCAAAATTTTCGCAAGTCTGATACTCGAAACCAATAACTACTATTGCCTGGGGCAAAATACACATACGGTTGTAATCGGGCGAGTTCCTGCTTTCAGATGCAACAAGAATTTCTCGAGTTCTTCAATCCGTTCGCGAGATATGGGAGTTTGAAGTTTAGGAATGGTTGAGAAACCATCAAAATATTCGCAAGTCTGATACTCGAAACCAATAACTGGAATGGCCTGGGGGAAAAGTACACACACCATTGTAATCGGGCGAGTTTCTATTTTCAGATGCAACAGGAATTTCTCCAGTTCGCCAATCCGTTCGTGAGATATGGGAGTTTGAAGTTAAGGAATCGTTGAGAAACCATCAAAATTTTCGGAAGTCTGATACTCGAAACCAATAACTACTATTGCCTAGGGGAAAAGTACGCACACCACTGTAATCGGGCGAGTTTCTACTTTCAGATGCAACAGGAATATCTCGTGTTCGCCAATCCGATCGCGAGATATGGGAGTTTGAAATTAAGGAATGGTTGAGAAACCATCAAAATTTTCGCAAGTCTGATACTCGAGACCAATAACTACTACTTCCTAGGGCAAAAATACACATACCGTTGTAATCGGGCGAGTTTCTGCTTTCATATGCAACAGGAATTTCTCGAGTTCGTTAATCCGTTCGCGAGATATGGGAGTTAGAAGTTAAGGAATGGTTGAGAAACCATCAAAATTTTCGCAAGTCTGATACTCGAAACCAATAACTACAATGGCCTAGGGGAAAAATACACAGACCGTTGTAATCGGGCGAGTATCTGCTTTCAGATGCAACAGGATTTTCTCGAGTTCGTCAATCCGTTCGCGAGATATGGGAGTTTGAAATTAAGGAATGGTTGAGAAACCATCAAAATTTTCGCAAGTCTGATACTCGAAACCAATAACTACAATGGCCTGGGGGAAAAATACACATACCGTTGCAATCGGGCGAGTTTCTACTTTCAGATGCAACAGGAATTTCTCGAGTTCGTCAATCCGTTCGTGAGATATGGGAGTTTGAAGTTAAGGAATGGTTGAGAAACCATCAAAATTTTCGCAAGTCTGATACTCGAAACCAATAACTACTATTGCCTAGGGGAAAAGTACGCACACCACTGTAATCGGGCGAGTTTCTACTTTCAGGTGCAACAGGAATATCTCGAGTTCGTCAATCCGTTCACGAGATATGGGAGTTTGAAGTTAAGGAATGGTTGGGAAACGATCAAAATTTTCGCAAGTCTGATACTCGAAACCAATAACTACTATTGCCTGGGGCAAAATACACATACGGTTGTAATCGGGCGAGTTCCTGCTTTCAGATGCAACAAGAATTTCTCGAGTTCTTCAATCCGTTCGCGAGATATGGGAGTTTGAAATTAAGGAATGGTTGAGAAACCATCAAAATTTTCGCAAGTCTGATACTCGAAACCAATAACTACAATGGCCTGGGGGAAAAATACACATACCGTTGCAATCGGGCGAGTTTCTACTTTCAGATGCAACAGGAATTTCTCGAGTTCGTCAATCCGTTCGTGAGATATGGGAGTTTGAAGTTAAGGAATGGTTGAGAAACCATCAAAATTTTCGCAAGTCTGATACTCGAAACCAATAACTACTATTGCCTAGGGGAAAAGTACGCACACCACTGTAATCGGGCGAGTTTCTACTTTCAGGTGCAACAGGAATATCTCGAGTTCGTCAATCCGTTCACGAGATATGGGAGTTTGAAGTTAAGGAATGGTTGGGAAACGATCAAAATTTTCGCAAGTCTGATACCCGAAACCAATAACTACTATTGCCTGGGGCAAAATACACATACGGTTGTAATCGGGCGAGTTCCTGCTTTCAGATGCAACAAGAATTTCTCGAGTTCTTCAATCCGTTCGCGAGATATGGGAGTTTGAAGTTTAGGAATGGTTGAGAAACCATCAAAATATTCGCAAGTCTGATACACGAAACCAATAACTGGAATGGCCTGGGGGAAAAGTACACACACCATTCTAATCGGGCGAGTTTCTATTTTCAGATGCAACAGGAATTTCTCCAGTTCGCCAATCCGTTCGTGAGATATGGGAGTTTGAAGTTAAGGAATCGTTGAGAAACCATCAAAATTTTCGCAAGTCTGATACTCGAAACAAATAACTACTATTGCCTAGGGGAAAAGTACGCACACCACTGTAATCGGGCGAGTTTCTACTTTCAGATGCAACAGGAATATCTCGTGTTCGCCAATCCGATCGCGAGATATGAGAGTTTGAAATTAAGGAATGGTTGAGAAACCATCAAAATTTTCGCAAGTCTGATACTCGAGACCAATAACTACTATTTCCTAGGGCAAAAATACACATACCGTTCTAATCGGGCGAGTTTCTGCTTTCATAAGCAACAGGAATTTCTCGAGTTCGTTAATCCGTTCGCGAGATATGAGAGTTAGAAGTTAA
The DNA here is from genome assembly GCF_051014685.1 of Ptiloglossa arizonensis. Lineage (NCBI taxonomy): Eukaryota > Metazoa > Arthropoda > Insecta > Hymenoptera > Colletidae > Ptiloglossa > Ptiloglossa arizonensis. Next base: position 127,726 of record NW_027479061.1, read on the forward strand.
GGAATGGTTGAGAAACCATCATAATTTTCGCAAGTCTGATACTCGAATCCAATAACTACTATTGCCCAGGGCAAAAATACACATACGGTTGTAATCGGGCGAGTTCCTGCTTTCAGATGCAACAGGAATTTCTCGAGTTCGTTAATCCGTTCGCGAGATATGGGGGTTTGATGATAAGGAATAGTTGAGAAACCATCAAAATTTTCGCAAGTCTGATACTCGAAACCAATAACTACAATGGCCTAGGGGAAAAATACACAGACCGTTGTAATCGGGCGAATATCTGCTTTCAGATGCAACAGGAATTTCTCGAGTTCGTCAATCCGTTCGCGAGATATGGGAGTTTGAAGTTAAGGAATGGATGAGAAACCATCAAAATTTTCGCAAGTCTGATACTCGAAACCAATAACTGGAATGGCCTAGGGGAAAAGTACCCACACCATTGTAATCGGGCGAGTTTCTACTTTCAGATGCAACAGGAATATCTCGAGTTCGTCAATCCGTTCGCGAGATATGGGAGTTTGAAGTTAAGGAATGGTTGAGAAACCATCAAAATTTTCGCTGGTCTGATACTCGAAACCAATAACTGGAATGGCCTAGGGGAAAAGTACACACACCATTGTAATCGGGCGAGTTTCTACTTTCAGATGCAACAGGAATATCTCGAGTTCGTCAATCCGTCCGCGAGATATGGGAGTTTGAAGTTAAGAAATGGTTGACAAACCATCAAAATTTTCGCAAGTCTGATACTCGAAACCAATAACTACTATGGCCTAGGGCAAAAATACACATACCGTTGTAATCGGGCGAGTTTCTACTTTCAGGTGCAATATGAATTTCTCGAGTTCGTCAATCCGTTAGCGATATATGGGAGCTTGATGTTAAGGAATGTTTGAGAAACCATCAAAATTTTCGCAAGTCTGATACTCGAAACCATTAACTACAATGGCCTAGGAGAAAAAGACACATACCGTTGTAATCGGGCGAGTTTCTACTTTCAGATGCAACCGGAATTTCTCGAGTTCGTCAATCCGTTCGCGAGATATGGGAGTTTGAAGTTAAGGAATGGTTGAGATACCATCAAAATTTTCGCAAGTCTGATACTCGAAACCAATAACTACTATGGCCCAGGGCAAAAATACACATACCGTTGTAATCGGGCCTGTTTCTGCTTTCAGATGCAACAGGAATTTCTCGAGTTCGTCAATCCGTTCGCGAGATATGGGCGTTTGAAGTTGAGGAAAGGTTGAGAAACCATCAAAATTTTCGCAATTATGATGCTAGAAACGAATAACTCGAATGGCTTAGGGCATAAATATTCATACCGTTGTAATCGGGCGAGTTTCTGCTTTCAGATGCAAGAGGAATATCTCGAGTTCATCAATCCGTTCGCGAGATATGGGAGTTTGAAGTTAAGGAATGGTTGAGAAACCATCAATATTTTCCAAAGTCCGATACACTGAACCAATAACTACAATGGCCTAGGGGAAAAATACACATACCGTTGTACTCGGGCGAGTATCTGCTTTCATATGCAACAGGAATTTCTCGAGTTCGTCAATCCGTCCGCGAGATATGGGAGTTTGAAGTTGAGGAATGGTTGAGAAACCATCAAAATTTTCGCAAGTCTGATACTCGAAACCAATAACTATAATGGCCTAGGGGAAAAATACACATACCGTCGTAATCGGGCGAGTATCTGCTTTCAGATTCAACAGGAATTTCTCGAGTTCGTCAATCCGTTCGCGAGATTTTGGAGTTTGAAGTTAAGAAATGGTTGAGAAACCATCAAAATTTTCGCAAGTCTGATACTCGAGACCAATAACTACTATGGCCTAGGGCAAAAATTCACATACCGCTTTAACCGGGCGGGTTTCTGCTTTCAGATGCAGCAGGAATTTCTCGAGTTCGTCAATCCGTCCGCGAGATATGGGAGTTTGAAGTTGAGGAATGGTTGAGAAACCATCAAAATTTTCGCAAGTCTGATACTCGAAACCAATAACTACTATGGCCTAGGGCAAAAATACACACACCGCTGTAATCGGGCGGGTTTCTGTTTTCAGATGCAGCAGGAATTTCTCGAGTTCGTCAATCCGTTCGTGAGATATGGGAGTTTGAATTTAAGGAGTGGTTGAGAAACCTTCAAAATTTTCGCAAGTCTGAAACTCGAAACCAATAACTACTATTTCCTAGGGCAAAAATACACATACCAGGTGATCGGGCGAGTTTCTGCTTTCATATGCAACAGGAATTTCTCGAGTTCGTCAATCCGTCCGCGAGATATGGGAGTTTGAAGTTAAGGCATGGATGAGAAACCATCAAAATTTTCGCAAGTCTATACTCGAAACCAATAACTGGAATAGCCTAGGGGAAAAGTACACATACCTTTGTAATCGGGCGAGTTTCCATTTTCAGACGCAACAGGAATTTCTCGAGCTCGCCATTCCGTTCGCGAGATATGGGAGTTTGAAGTTAAGAAATGGTTGACATACCATCAAAATTTTCGCAAGTCTGATAATCCAAACCAATAACTACAATGGCCTAGGGGAAAAATACACAGACCGTTGTAATCGGGCGAGTTTCTACTTTCAGATGCAACAGGAATATCTCGAGTTCGACAATCCGTTCGCGAGATATGGGAGCTTGAAGTTAGGAAATGGTTGACAAACCATCAAAATTTTCGCAAGTCTGATACTCGAAACCAATAACTACTATGGCCTAGGGCAGAAATACACATACCGTTGTAATTGGGAGAGTTTCTACTGTCAGATGCAACAGAAATTATTCGGATTCGTCTAGCCGTTCGCGAAATATCGGAGTTTGAAGTTAAGGAATGGTTGAGAAACCATCAACATTTGCGCTGGTCTGATACTCGAAACCAGTAACTGGAGTGGCCTTGGGGAAAAGTACACACACCATTGTAATCGGGCGAGTTTCTACTTTCAGATGCTACAGGAATTTCTCGAGTTCGTCAATCCGTTCGCGAGATATGGGAGTTTGTAGTTAAGGAATGGTTGAGAAACCATCAAAACTTTCGCAAGTCTGATAATCCAAACCAATAACTACAATGACCTAGGGGAAAAATACACATACCGTTGTAATCGGGCGAGTTTCTGCTTTCAGATGCAACAGGAATATCTCGAGTTCGTCAATCCGTCCGCTAGATATGGGAGTTTGAAGTTAAGGAATGGTTGAGAAACCATCAATATTTTCGCAAGTCTGATACTCGAAACCAATAACTACAATGGCCCAGGGGAAAAATACACATACCGTCGTAATCGGGCGTGTATCTGCTTTCAGATTCAACAGGAACTTCTCGAGTTCGTCAATCCGTTCGCGAGATTTTGAAGTTTGAAGTTAAGAAATGGTTGAGAAACCTTCAAAATTTTCGCAAGTCTGATACTCGAAACCAATAACTACTATGGCCTAGGGCAAAAATACACACACCGCTGTAATCGGGCGGGTTTCTGTTTTCAGATGCAGCAGGAATTTCTCGAGTTCGTCAATCCGTTCGTGAGATATGGGAGTTTGAATTTATGGAGTGGTTGAGAAACCTTCAAAATTTTCGCAAGTCTGAAACTCGAAACCAATAACTACTATTTCCTAGGGCAAAAATACACATACCAGGTGATCGGGCGAGTTTCTGCTTTCATATGCAACAGGAATTTCTCGAGTTCGTCAATCCGTCCGCGAGATATGGGAGTTTGAAGTTAAGGCATGGATGAGAAACCATCAAAATTTTCGCAAGTCTATACTCGAAACCAATAACTGGAATGGCCTAGGGAAAAAGTACACATACCTTTGTAATCGGGCGAGTTTCCATTTTCAGACGCAACAGGAATTTCTCGAGCTCGCCATTCCGTTCGCGAGATATGGGAGTTTGAAGTTAAGAAATGGTTGACATACCATCAAAATTTTCGCAAGTCTGATACTCGGAACCAATAACTACTATGGCCTAGTGCAAAAATACACATATCCTTGTAATCGGGCGAGTTTCTTCTTTCAGATGCAATAGGAAATTCTCGAGTTCGTCAATCCGTTCGCAAGATATGGGAGTTTGAAGTTAAGGAATGGTTGAGAAACCATCAAAATTTTCGAAAGTCTGATAATCCAAACCAATAACTACAATGGCCTAGGGGAAAAATACACAGACCGTTGTAGTCGGGCGAGTTTCTACTTTCAGATGCAACAGGAATATCTCGAGTTCGACGATCCGTTCGCGAAATATGGGATCTTGAAGTTAGGAAATGTTTGACAAACCATCAAAATTTTCGCAAGTCTGATACTCGAAACCAATAACTACTATGGCCTAGGGCAAAAATACACATACCGTTGTAATTGGGAGAGTTTCTACAGTCAGATGCAACAGAAATTATTCGGATTCGTCAAACCGTTCGCGAAATATCGGAGTTTGAAGTTAAGGAATGGTTGAGAAACCATCAACATTTGCGCTGGTCTGATACTCGAAACCAGTAACTGGAGTGGCCTTGGGGAAAAGTACACACACCATTGTAATCGGGCGAGTTTCTACTTTCAGATGCTACAGGAATTTCTCGAGTTCGTCAATCCGTTCGCGAGATATGGGAGTTTGTAGTTAAGGAATGGTTGAGAAACCATCAAAACTTTCGCAAGTCTAATAATCCAAACCAATAGCTACAATGGCCTAGGGGAAAAATACACAGACCGTTGTAATCGGGCGAGTATCTGCTTTCAGATGCAACACGAATTTCTCGAGTACGTCAATCCGTTCGCGAGATACGGGAGTTTGAAGTTAAGGAATGATTGAGAAACCATCAAAATTTTCACAAGTCTGGTACTCGAAACCAATAACTGCAATGGCCTAGGGGAAAAGTACACACACCATTGTAATCGGGCGAGTTTCTACTTTCAGATGCAACAGAAATTTCTCGAGTTAGTCAATCCGTTCGCGAGATATGGGACTTTGAAGTTAAGGAATGGTTGAGAAACGATCAAATTCTTCGCAAGTCTGATACTCGAAACCAATAACTACAATGGCCTAGGGGAAAAATACACATTCCGTTGCAATCGGCCGAGTTTCTACTTTCAAATGCAACAAGAATTTCTCGCGTTCGTCAATCGGTTCGCGAGATATGGGAGTTTGAAATTAAGGAATGTTTGACAAACCATCAAAATTTTCGCAAGTCTGATACTCGATAACAATAACTACAATTGCCTACGGGAAAAATACACATACCTTTGTAATTGGGAGAGTTTCTACTGTCAGATGCAACAGAAATTACTATATTCGGATTCGTCAATCCGTTCGCGAAATATCGGAGTTTGAATTTAAGGAAAGGTTGAGAAACCATCAAAATTTTCGCAATTCTGATGCTAGAAACGAATAACTAGAATCGCTTAGGGCATAAATATTCATACCGTGCTAATCGGGCGAGTTGCTGCTTTCAGATGCAACACGAATTTCTCGAGTTCGTCAATCCGTTCGCGAGACACGGGAGTTTGAAGTTAAGGAATGGTTGAGAAACCATCAAAATTTTCGCAAGTCTGATACTCGAAACCAATAACTGGAATGGCCTAGGGGAAAAGTACACACACCATTGTAATCGGGCGAGTTTCTACTTTCAGATGCAACAGGAATTTCTCGAGTTCGTCAATCCGTTCGCGAGATATGGGAGTTTGAAGTAAAGGAATGGTTGAGAAACCATCAAATTCTTCGCAAGTCTGATACTCGAAACCAATAACTACAATGGCCTAGGGGAAAAATACACATACCGTTGCAATCGGGCGAGTTTCTACTTTCAGATGCAACAGGAATTTCTCGAGTTCGTCAATCCGTTCGTGAGATATGGGAGTTTGAAGTTAAGGAATGGTTGAGAAACCATCAAAATTTTCGCAAGTCTGATACTCGAAACCAATAACTACAGAGGCCTAGGGGAAAAGTAAACATACCTTTGTAATCGGGCGAGTTTCCACTTTCAGACGCAACAGGAATTTCTCCAGTTCGTCAATCCGTTCGCGAGGAATGGGAGTTTGATGTTAAGGAATGGTTGAGAAACCATCAAAATTTTCGCCGGTCTGATACTCTAAACCAATCACTGGAATGGCCTAGGGGAAAAGTACACATACCTTTGTAATCGGGCGAGTTTCCATTTTCAGACGCAACAGGAATTTCTCGAGCTCGCCATTCCGTTCGCGAGATATGGGAGCTTGAAGTTAGGAAATGGTTGACAAACCATCAAAATTTTCGCAAGTCTGATACTCGAAACCAATAACTGGAATGGCCTAGGGGAAAAGTACACACACCATTGTAATCGGGCGAGTTTCTACTTTCAGATGCAACAGGAATTTCTCGTGTTCGTCAATCCGTTCGCGAGATATGGGAGTTTGAAGTTAAGGAATGGTTGAGAAACCATCAAATTCTTCGCAAGTCTGATACTCGAAACCAATAACTACAATGGCCTAGGGGGAAAATACACATACCGTTGCAATCGGGCGAGTTTCTACTTTCAAATGCAACAAGAATTTCTCGCGTTCGTCAATCCGTTCGCGAGATATGGGAGTTCGAAATTAAGGAATGTTTGACAAACCATCAAAATTTTCGCAAGTCTGATACTCGAAACCAATAATTACTATGGCCTAGGGCAAACACTAATACCGTTCTAATCGGGCGTGTTTCTGCTTTCAGATGCAATAGGAATTTCTCGAGTTCGTCAATCCGTTCGCGATATATGGGAGTTTGAAGCTAAGGAATAGTTTAGAAGCCATCAAAATTTTCGCAAGTCTGATACTCGAACCCATTAACTACAATGGCCTAGGGGAAAATTACACATACCGTTGTAATCGGGCGAGTTTCTACTTTCAGATGCAACAGGAATTTCTCGAGTTCGTCAATCCGTTCGCGAGATATTGGAGTTTGAAGTTAAGGAATGGTTGAGAAACCATCAAAGTTTTAGCAAGTCTGATACTCGAAACCAATAACTACAATGGCCTAGGGGGAAAATACACATACCGTTGCAATCGGGCGAGTTTCTACTTTCAAATGCAACAAGAATTTCTCGCGTTCGTCAATCCGTTCGCGAGATATGGGAGTTCGAAATTAAGGAATGTTTGACAAACCATCAAAATTTTCGCAAGTCTGATACTCGAAACCAATAATTACTATGGCCTAGGGCAAACACTAATACCGTTCTAATCGGGCGTGTTTCTGCTTTCAGATGCAATAGGAATTTCTCGAGTTCGTCAATCCGTTCGCGATATATGGGAGTTTGAAGCTAAGGAATAGTTTAGAAGCCATCAAAATTTTCGCAAGTCTGATACTCGAACCCATTAACTACAATGGCCTAGGGGAAAATTACACATACCGTTGTAATCGGGCGAGTTTCTACTTTCAGATGCAACAGGAATTTCTCGAGTTCGTCAATCCGTTCGCGAGATATTGGAGTTTGAAGTTAAGGAATGGTTGAGAAACCATCAAAGTTTTAGCAAGTCTGATACTCGAAACCAATAACTACAATGGCCTAGGGGAAAAATACATATACCGCTGTAATCGGGCGAGTTTCTACTTTCAGATGCAACAGGAATTTCTCGAGTTGGTCAATCCGTTCGCGAGATATGGGAGTTTGAAGTTAAGGAATGGTTGAGAAACCACCAAAATTTTCGCAAGTCTGATACTCGAAACCAATAACTACAATGGCCTAGGGCAAAAATAACCACACCGCTGTAATCGGGCTGGTTTCTGTTTTCAGATGCAGCAGGACTTTCTCGAGTTCGTCAATCCGTTCGCGAGATATGGGGGTTTGAAGATAAGGAATGGTTGAGAAACAATCAAAATTTTCGCAAGGCTGATACTCGAAAACAATAACCACTATGGCCTAGGGCAAAACTACACACACCGTTGTAATCGGGCAAGTTTCTGTTTTTAGATGCAACAGGAATTACTCGAGTTCGTCAATCCGTTCGTGAGATATGGGAGTTCGAAGTTATGGAGTGGTTGAGAAACCATCAAAATTTTCGCAAGTCTGATACTCGAAACCAATAACTACAGAGGCCTAGGGGAAAAGTACACATACCTTTGTAATCGGGCGAGTTTCCACTTTCAGACGCAACAGGAATTTCTCGAGTTCGTCAATCCGTTCGCGAGATATGGGAGTTTGATGTTAAGGAATGGTTGAGAAACCATCAAAATTTTCGCAAGTCTGATACTCGAAACCAATAACTACAGAGGCCTAGGGGAAAAGGACACATACCTTTGTAATCGGGCGAGTTTCCACTTTCAGACGCAACAAGAATTTCTCGAGTTCGTCAATCCGTTCGCGAGATATGGGAGTTTGATGTTAAGGAATGTTTGAGAAACCATCAAAATTATCGCAAGTCTGATACTCGAAACCAATAACTACAGAGGCCTAGGGGAAAAATACACATACCGTTGGAATCGGGCGAGTTTCTACTTTCAGATGCAACAGGAATTTCTCGAGTTGGTCAATCCGTGCGCGAGATATGGGAGTTTGAAGTTAAGGAATGGTTGAGAAACCATCAAAATTTTCACTGTTCTGATACTCGAAACCAATAACTGGAATAGCCTAGGGGAAAAGTACATACACCATTGTAATCGGGCGTGTTTTCTACTTTCAGATGCAACAGGAATTTCTCGAGTTCGTCAATCCGTTCGCGATATATGGGAGTTGTAAGCAAAGGAATGGTTTAGAAACCATCAAAATTTTCGCAAGTCTGATACTCGAAACCATTAACAACAATGGCCTACGGGAAAAAATACACATATCGTTGTAATCGGGCGAGTTTCTACTTTCAGAAGCAACAGGAATTTCTCGAGTTCGTCAATCCGTTCGCGAGATATGGGAGTTTGAAATGAAGGAAAGGTTGAGAAACCATCAAAATTTTCGCAATTATGATGCTAGGAACGAATAACTAGAATGGCTTAGGGCATAAATATTCATACCGTTGTAATCGGGCGAGTTTCTGCTTTCAGATGCAACAGGAATTTCTCGAGTTCGTCAATCCGTTCGCGAGGTATGGGAGTTTGAATTTAAGGAATGGTTGAGAAACCATCAAAATTTTCGCAATTCTGATGCTAGAAACGAATAACTGGAATGGCCTAGGGGAAAGATACACACACCATTGTAATCGGGCGAGATTCTACTTTCAGATGAAACAGGAATTTCTCGAGTTCGTCAATCCGTTCGCGAGATATTGGAGTTTGAAGTTAAGGAATGGTTGAGAAACCATCAAAATTTTCGCAATTCTGATGCTAGAAACGAATAACTGGAATGGCCTAGGGTAAAGATACACCCACCATTGTAATCGGGCGAGTTTCTACTTTCAGAAGCAACAGGAATTTCTCGAGTTCGTCAATCCGTTCGCGAGATATGGGAGTTTGAAGTTAAGGAAAGGTTGAGAAACCATCAAAATTTTAGCAAGTCTGATACTCGAAACCAATAACTACAAAGGCCTAGGGGAAAAATACACACATCGTTGTAATCGGGCGAGTTTCTACTTTCAGATGCAACAGGAATTTCTCGAGTTCGTCAATCCGTTCGCGAGATATGGGAGTTTGAAGTTAAGGAATGGTTGAGAAACCATCAAAGTTTTCGCAAGTCTGATACTCGAAACCAATAACTACAATGGCCTAGGGGAAAAATACATATACCGCTGTAATCGGGCGAGTTTCTACTTTCAGATGCAACAGGAATTTCTCGAGTTCGTCAATCCGTTCGCGAGATATGGGAGTTTGAAGTTAAGGAATGGTTGAGAAACCATCAAAATTTTCACTGTTCTGATACTCGAAACCAATAACTGGAATAGCCTAGGGGAAAAGTACATACACCATTGTAATCGGGCGAGTTTTCTACTTTCAGATGCAACCGGAATTTCTCGAGTTCATCAATCCGTTCGCGATATATGGGAGTTGTAAGCTAAGGAATGGTTTAGAAACCATCAAAATTTTCGCAAGTCTGATACTCGAAACCATTAACTACAATGGCCTAGGGGAAAAATACACATATCGTTGTAATCGGGCGAGTTTCTTCTTTCAGATGCAACGGGAATTTCTCGAGTTCGTCAATCCGTTCGCGAGATATGGGAGTTTGAAGTTAAGGAATAGTTGAGAAACCATCAAAATTTTCGCAATTCTGATGCTAGAAACGAATAACTGGAATGGCCTAGGGGAAAGATACACACACCATTGTAATCGGGCGAGTTTCTACTTTCAGATGCAACAAGAATTTCTCGAATTCGTCAATCCGTTCGCGAGATATGGGAGTTTGAAGTTAAGGAAAGGTTGAGAAACCCTCAAAATTTTAGCAAGTCTGATATTCGAAACCAATAACTACAAAGGCCTAGGGGAAAAATACACACATCGTTGTAATCGGGCGAGTTTCTACTTTCAGATGCAACAGGAACTTCTCGAGTTCGTCAATCCGTTCGCGAGATATGGGAGTTTGAAGTTAAGGAATGGTTGAGAAACCATCAAAATTTTCACTGTTCTGATACTCGAAACCAATAACTGGAATAGCCTAGGGGAAAAGTACATACACCATTGTAATCGGGCGAGTTTTCTACTTTCAGATGCAACAGGAATTTCTCGAGTTCATCAATCCGTTCGCGATATATGGGAGTTGTAAGCTAAGGAATGGTTTAGAAACCATCAAAATTTTAGCAAGTCTGATACTCGAAACCAATAACTACAAAGGCCTAGGGGAAAAATACACACATCGTTGTAATCGGGCGAGTTTCTACTTTCAGATGCAACAGGAATTTCTCGAGTTCGTCAATCCGTTCGCGAGATATGGGAGTTTGAAGTTAAGGAATGGTTGAGAAACCATCAAAGTTTTCGCAAGTCTGATACTCGAAACCAATAACTACAATGGCCTAGGGGAAAAATACATATACCGCTGTAATCGGGCGAGTTTCTACTTTCAGATGCAACAGGAATTTCTCGAGTTCGTCAATCCGTTCGCGAGATATGGGAGTTTGAAGTTAAGGAATGGTTGAGAAACCATCAAAATTTTCACTGTTCTGATACTCGAAACCAATAACTGGAATAGCCTAGGGGAAAAGTACATACACCATTGTAATCGGGCTAGTTTTCTACTTTCAGATGCAACAGGAATTTCTCGAGTTCATCAATCCGTTCGCGATATATGGGAGTTGTAAGCTAAGGAATGGTTTAGAAACCATCAAAATTTTCGCAAGTCTGATACTCGAAACCATTAACTACAATGGCCTAGGGGAAAAATACACATATCGTTGTAATCGGGCGAGTTTCTTCTTTCAGAAGCAACAGGAATTTCTCGAGTTCGTCAATCCGTTCGCGAGATTTGGGAGTTCGAAGTTAAGGAATGGTTGAGAAGCCATCAAAATTTTCGCATTTCTGATGCTAGAAACGAGTAACTGGAATGGCCTAGGGTAAAGATACACGCACCATTGTAATCGCGCGAGTTTCTACTTTCAGATGCAACAAGAATTTCTCGAATTCGTCAATCCGTTCGCGAGATATGGGAGTTTGAAGTTAAGGAAAGGTTGAGAAACCCTCAAAATTTTAGCAAGTCTGATATTCGAAACCAATAACTACAAAGGCCTAGGGGAAAAATACACACATCGTTGTAATCGGGCGAGTTTCTACTTTCAGATGCAACAGGAACTTCTCGAGTTCGTCAATCCGTTCGCGAGATATGGGAGTTTGAACTTAAGGAATGGTTGAGAAACCATCAATATTTTGGCAAGTCTGATACTCGAAACCAATAACTACAATGGCCTAGGGGAAAAATACAAATACCGTTGTAATCGGGCAGGTTTCTACTTTCAAATGCAACAGGAATTTCTCGAGTTCGTCAATCCGTTCGCGAGATATGGGAGTTTGAGGTTAAGGAAAGGTTGAGAAACCCTCAAAATTTTAGCAAGTCTGATATTCGAAACCAATAACTACAAAGGCCTAGGGGAAAAATACACACATCGTTGTAATCGGGCGAGTTTCTACTTTCAGATGCAACAGGAACTTATCGAGTTCGTGAATCCGTTCGCGAGATATGGGAGTTTGAAGTTAAGGAAAGGTTGAGAAACCAACAAAATTTTAGCAAGTCTGATACTCGAAACCAATAACTACAAAGGCCTAGGGGAAAAATACACACATCGTTGTAATCGGGCGAGTTTCTACTTTCAGAAGCAACAGGAATTTCTCGAGTTCGTCAATCCGTTCGCGAGATATGGGAGTTTGAAGTTAAGGAATGGTTGAGAAACCATCAAAATTTTCACTGTTCTGATACTCGAAACCAATAACTGGAATAGCCTAGGGGAAAAGTACATACACCATTGTAATCGGGCGAGTTTTCTACTTTCAGATGCAACAGGAATTTCTCGAGTTCGTCAATCCGTTCGCGATATATGGGAGATGTAAGCTAAGGAATGGTTTAGAAACCATCAAAATTTTCGCAAGTCTGATACTCGAAACCATTAACTACAATGGCCTAGGGGAAAAATACACATATCGTTGTAATCGGGCGAGTTTCTACTTTCAGATGCAACAGGAATTTCTCGATTTCGTCAATCCGTTCGCGAGATATGGGAGTTTGAAGTTAAGGAATGGTTGAGAAACCATCAAAGTTTTCGCAATTCTGATGCTAGAAACGAATAACTGGAATGGCCTAGGGTAAAGATACACACACCATTGTAATCGCGCGAGTTTCTACTTTCAGATGCAACGGGAATTTCTCGAGTTCGTCAATCCGTTCGCGAGATATGGCAGCTCGAAGTTAAGGAATGGTTGAGAAGCCATCAAAATTTTCGCAATTCTAATGGTTGAAACGAGTAACTAGATTGGCTTAGGGCAAAAATATTCATACCGTTGTAATCGGGCGTGTTTCTACTTTCAGAAGCAACAGGAATTTCTCGAGTTCGTCAATCCGTTCGCCAGATATGGGAGTTTGAAGTTAAGGAAAGGCTGAGAAACCATCAAAATTTTCGCAAGTCTGATGCTAGAAACGAATATCTAGAATGGCTTAGGGCATAAATATTCATACCGTTGTAATCGGGCGAGTTTCTGCTTTCAGATGCAACAGGAATTTCTCGAGTTCGTCAATCCGTTCGCGAGATATGGGAGTTTGAAATTAAGGAATGGTTGAGAAACCATAAAAATATTCGCAAGTCTGATACTCTAAACCAATAATTGGAATGGCCTAGGGGAAAATTACACACACCATTGTAATCCGGCGAGTTTCTATTTTCAGATGCAACAGGAATTTCTCCAGTTCGCCAATCCGTTCGTGAGATATGGGAGTTTGAAGTTAAGGAATCGTTGAGAAACCATCAAAATTTTCGCAAGTCTGATACTCGAAACCAATAACTACTATTGCCTAGGGGAAAAGTACGCACACCATTGTAATCGGGCGAGTTTCTACTTTCAGATGCAACAGGAATATCTCGAGTTCGCCAATCCGTTCGCAAGATATGGGAGTTTGAAATTAAGGAATGGTTGAGAAACCATCAAAATATTCGCAAGTCTGATACTCGAAACCAATAACTGGAATGGCCTAGGGGAAAAGTACACACACCATTGTAATCGGGCGAGTTTCTATTTTCAGATGCAACAGGAATTTCTCCAGTTCGCCAATCCGTTCGTGAGATATGGGAGTTTGAAGTTAAGGAATCGTTGAGACACCATCAAAATTTTCGCAAGTCTGATACTCCAAACCAATAAGTAGTATTGCCTAGGGCGAAAATACACCCACCATTGTAATCGGGCGAGTTTCTACTTTCAGATGCAACAGGAATTTCTCGAGTTCGTCAATCCGTTCGTGAGATATGGGAGTTTGAAGTTAAGGAATGGTTGAGAAACCATCAAACTTTTCGCAAGTCTGATACTCGAAACCAATAAATACTATTGCCTAGGGGAAAAGTACGCACACCATTGTAATCGGGCGAGTTTCTACTTTCAGATGCAACAGGAATATCTCGAGTTCGCCAATCCGTTCGCGAGATATGGGAGTTTGAAATTAAGGAATGGTTGAGAAACCATCAAAATTTTCGCAAGTCTGATACTCGAAACCAATAACTACAATGGCCTAGGGGAAAAATACACATACCGCTGTAATCGGGCGAGTTTCTGCTTTCACATGCAGCAGGAATTTCTCGAGTTCGTCAATCCGTTCGCGAGATATGGGAGTTCGAAGTTAAGGAATGGTTGAGAAACCATCAAAATTTTCGCAAGTCTGATACTCGAAACCAATAACTAAAATGGCCTAGGGGAAAAATACACATACCGTTGTAATCGGGCGAGTTTCTACTTTCAGATGCAACAGGAATTTCTCGAGTTCGTCAATCCGTTCGTGAGATATGGGAGTTTGAAGTTAAGGAGTGGTTGAGAAACCATCAAAATTTTCGCAAGTCTGATATTCGATAACAATAACTGGACTGGCCTAGGGGAAAAGTACACATACCATTGTAATCGGGGGAGTTTCTGCTTTCAGATGCAACACGAATATCTCGAATTCGTGAATCCGTTCGCGAGATATGGGGGTTTGAAGATAAGGAATATTTGAGAAACCATCCAAATTTTCGCAAGTCTGATACTCGAAACCAATAAATACTATTTCCTAGGGCAAAAATACACATACCGTTGTAATCCGGCGAGTTTCTGCTTTCATATGCAACAGGAATTTCTCGAGTTCGTTAATCCGTTCGCGAGATATGGCAGTTAGAAGTTAAGGAATGGTTGGGGAACCATCAAAATTTTCGCAAGTCTGATACTCGAAACCCATAACTACAACGGCCTAGGGGAAATATACACAGACCGTTGTAATTGGGCGAGTATCTGCTTTCAGATGCAACAGGAATTTCTCGAGTTCGTCAATCCGTTCGCGAGATATGGGAGTTTGAAGTTAAGGAATGGATGAGAAACCATCAAAATTTTCGCAAGTCTGTACTCGAAACCAATAACTGGAATGGCCTAGGGGAAAAGTACACACACCATTGTAATCGGCCGAGTTTCTACTTTCACATGCAACAGGAATTTCTCGAGTTCGTCAATCCGTTCGCGCGATATGGGAGTTCGAAGTTAAGGAATGGTTGAGAAACCATCAAAATTTTCGCATGTCTGATACTCGAAAACCAATAACTACAATGGCCTAGGGGAAATACACATACCGTTGTAATCGGGCGAGTTTCTACTTTCAAATGCAACAGGAATTTCTCGAGTTCGTCAATCCGTTAGCGAGATATGGAAGTTTGAAGTTAAGGAAAGGTTGAGGAACCATCAAAATTTTCGCAAGTCTGATACTCGAAACCAATATCTACAAAGGCCTAGGGGAATAATACACATATCGTTGTAATCGGGCGAGTTGCTAATTTCAAATGCAACAGGAATTTCTCGAGTTCCTCAATCCGTTCGCGAGATATGGGAGTTTGAAGTTAAGGAATGGTTGAGAAACCATCAAAATATTCGCAAGTCTGATACTCGAAACCAATAATTGGAATTGCCTAGGGGAAAATTACACACACCATTGTAATCCGGCGCGTTTCTATTTTCAGATGCAACAGGAATTTCTCCAGTTCGCCAATCCGTTCGTGAGATATGGGAGTTTGAAGTTAAGGAATCGTTGAGAAACCATCAAAATTTTCGCAAGTCTGATACTCGAAACCAATAACTACTATTGCCTAGGGGAAAAGTACGCACACCATTGTAATCGGGCGAGTTTCTACTTTCAGATGCAACAGGAATATCTCGAGTTCGCCAATCCGTTCGCGAGATATGGGAGTTTGAAATTAAGGAATGGTTGAGAAACCATCAAAATATTCGCAAGTCTGATACTCGAAACCAATAACTGGAATGGCCTAGGGGAAAAGTACACACACAACTGTAATCGGGCGAGTTTCTACTTTCAGATGCAACAGGAATTTCTCCAGTTCGCCAATCCGTTCGTGAGATATGGGAGTTTGAAGTTAAGGAATCGTTGAGACACCATCAAAATTTTCGCAAGTCTGATACTCCAAACCAATAAGTAGTATTGCCTAGGGCGAAAATACACCCACCATTGTAATCGGGCGAGTTTCTACTTTCAGATGCAACAGGAATTTCTCGAGTTCGTCAATCCGTTCGTGAGATATGGGAGTTTGAAGTTAAGGAATGGTTGAGAAACCATCAAAATTTTCGCAAGTCTGATACTCGAAACCAATAACTACTATTGCCTAGGGCAAAAATACACATATCCTTGTAATCGGGCGAGTTTCTGCTTTCAGACGCAACAGGAATTTCTCGAGCTCGCCATTCCGTTCGCGAGATAAGGGAGTTTGAAGTTAAGAAATGGTTGACAAACCATCAAAATTTTCGCAAGTCCGATACTCGAAACCAATAACTACTATGGCCTAGGGCAAAAATACACATATCCTTGTAATCGGGCGAGTTTCTGCTTTCAGATGCAAAAGGAAATTCTCGAGTTCGTCAATCCGTTCGTGAGATATGGGAGTTTGAAGTTAAGGAATGGTTGAGGAACCATCAAAATATTCGCGGATCTGATACTCGAAACCAATAACTGGAATGGCCTAGGGTAAAAGTACACATACCTTTGTAATCGGGCGAGTTTCCATTTTCAGATGCAACAGGAATTATTCGGATTCGTCAAACCGTTCGCGAAATGTCGGAGTTTGAAGTGGAGGTATGGTTGAGAAACCATCAACATTTTCGCTGGTCTGATACTCGAAACCAATAACTGGAATGGCCTAGGGGAAAAGTACACATACCTTTGTAATCGGGCGAGTTTCCATTTTCAGACGCAACAGGAATTTCTCGAGCTCGCCATTCCGTTCGCGAGATATGGGGGTTTGAAGTTAAGGAATGGTTGAGAAACCATCAAAATTTTCGCTGGTCTGATACTCGAAACCAATAACTGGAATGGCCGAGGGGAAAAGTACACATACCGTTGTAATCGGGCGAGTTTCTACTTTCAAATGCAACAGGAATTTCTCGAGTTCGTCAGTCCGTTCGCGAGATATGGGAGTTTGAAGTTAAGGAATGGTTGAGAAACCATCAAAATTTTCGCAAGTCTGACATTCGATAACAATAACTGGAGTGGCCTAGGGGAAAAGTACACATACCATTGTAATCGGGTGAGTTTCTGCTTTCAGATGCAACAGGAATATCTCGAGTTCGTCAATCCGTTCGCGAGATTTGGGAGTTTGAAGTTAAGGAATGGTTGAAAAACCATCAAAATTTTCGCTGGTCTGATACTGGAAACCAATAACTGGAATGGCCTAGGGGAAAAGTACACATACCTTTGTAATCGGGCGAGTTTCCATTTTCAGACGCAACAGGAATTTCTCGAGCTCGCCATTCAGTTCGCGAGATATGGGGGTTTGAAGTTAAGGAATGGTTGAGGAACCATCAAAATATTCGCAAGTCTGATACTCGAGACCAATAACTACTATTTCCTAGGGCAAAAATACACATACCTTTGTAATCGGGCGAGTTTCTGCTTTCATATGCAACTGGAATTTCTCGAGTTCGTTAATCCGTTCTCGAGATATGGGAGTTAGAAGTTAAGGAATGGTTCAGAAACCATCAAAATTATCGCAAGTCTGATACTCGAAACCAATAACTACAATGGCCTAGGGGAAAAATACACAGACCGTTGTAATCGGGCGAGTATCTGCTTTCAGATGCAACAGGAATTTCTCGGGTTCGTCAATCCTTTCGCGAGATATGAGAGTTTGAAGTTAAGGAATGGATGAGAAACCATCAAAATTTTCGCAGGTCTGATACTCGAAACCAATAACTGGAATGGCCTAGGGAAAAATACAAATACCTTTGTAATCGGGCGAGTTTCCATTTTCAGGCGCAACAGGAATTTCTCGAGCTCGCCATTCCGTTCGCGAGATATGGGAGTTTGAAGTTAAGAAATGGTTGACAAACCATCAAAATTTTCGCAAGTCTGATACTCGAAACCAATAACTACTATGGCCTAGGGCAAAAATACACATATCCTTGTAATCGGTCGAGTTTCTGCTTTCAGATGCAATAGGAAATTCTCGAGTTCGTCAATCCGTTCGCGAGATATGGGAGTTTGAAGTGGAGGTATGGTTGTGAAACCATCAACATTTTCGCTGGTGTGATACTCGAAACCAATAACTGGAATGGCCTAGGGGAAAAGTACACACACCATTGTAATCGGACGAGAATCTGCTTTCAGATGCAACAGGAATTTCTCGAGTTACTCAATCCGTTCGCGAGATATGGGAATTTGAAGTTAAGGAATGGTTCAGAAACCAACAAAATTTTCGCAAGTCTGATACTCGAAACCAATAACCACTATGGCCTAGAGCAAAAATACTCATACCCTTGAAATTGGGAGAGTTTCTACTGTCAGATGCAACAGAAATTATTCGGATTCGTAAATCCGTTCGCGAAATATCGGAGTTTGAAGTGGAGGTATGGTTGAGAAACCATCAACTATTTCGCTGGTCTGATACTCGAAACGAATAACTGGAATGGCCTAGGGGAATAGTACACACACCATTGTAATCGGGCGAGTTTCTACTTTCAGGTGCAACAGGAATATCTCGAGTTCGTCAATCCGTTCGCGCGATATGGGAGTTTGAAGCTATGGAATGGTTGACAAACCATCAAATTTTCGCAAGTCTGATACTCGAAACCAATAACTACTATTGCCTAGGGCAAAATACACATACCGTTGTAATCGGGCAACCTTCTGATTTCAGATGCAACAGGAATTTCTCGAGTTCGTCAATCCGTTCGCGAGGTATGGGAGTTTGAAGCTAAGGAATGGTTGACAAACCATCATAATTTTCGCAAGTCTGATACTCGAATCCAATAACTGGAATGGCCTAGGGGAAAAGTACACATACCGTTGTAATCGGTCGAGTTTCTACTTTCAAATGCAACAGGAATTTCTCGAGTTCGTCAGTCCGTTCGCGAGATATGGGAGTTTGAAGTTAGGGAATGGTTGAGGAACCATCAAAATATTCGCAAGTCTGATACTGGAAACCAATAACTACTATTGCCTAGGGGAAAAGTACGCACACCATTGTAATCGGACGAGTTTCTACTTTCAGATGCAACAGGAATATCTTGAGTTCGCCAATCCGTTCGCGAGATATGGGAGTTTGAAGTTAAGGAATGGTTGAGAAACCATCAAAATTTTCGCAAGTCTGATATTCGATAACAATAACTGGAGTGGCCTAGGGGAAAAGTGCACATACCTTTGTAATCGGGCGAGTTTCCATTTTCAGACGCAACAGGAATTTCTCGAGCTCGCCATTCCGTTCGCGAGATATGGGAGTTTGAAGTTAAGGAATGGTTGAGAAACCATCAAAATTTTCGCTGGTCTGATACTCGAAACCAATAACTGGAATGGCCTAGGGGAAAAGTACACATACCGTTGTAATCGGGCGAGTTTCTACTTTCAAATGCAACAGGAATATCTCGAGTTCGTCAATCCGTTCGCGAGATTTGGGAGTTTGAAGTTAAGGAATGGTTGAAAAACCATCAAAATTTTCGCTGGTCTGATACTCGAAACCAATAACTGGAATGGCCTAGGAGAAAAGTGCACATACCTTTGTAATCGGGCGAGTTTCCATTTTCAGACGCAACAGGAATTTCTCGAGCTCGCCATTCCGTTCGCGAGATATGGGAGTTTGAAGTTAAGGAATGGTTGAGAAACTATCAAAATTTTCGCAAGTCGGATACTCGAAACCAATAACTACTATTGCCTAGGGGAAAAGTTCGCCCACCATTGTAATCGGGCGAGTTTCTACTTTCAGATGCAACAGGAATTTCTCGAGTTCGTCAATCCGTTCGCGAGATATGGGAGTTTGAAGTTAAGGAATGGATGAGAAACCATCCAAATTTTCGCAAGTCTGTACTCGAAACCAATAACTGGAATGGCCTAGGGGAAAAGTACACACACCATTGTAATCGGGCGAGTTTCTACTTTCAGATGCAACAGGAATATCTCGAGTTCGTCAATCCGTTCGCGAGATTTGGGAGTTTGAAGTTAAGGAATGGTTGAAAAACCATCAAAATTTTCGCTGGTCTGATACTCGAAACCAATAACTGGAATGGCCTAGGGGAAAAGTGCACATACCTTTGTAATCGGGCGAGTTTCCATTTTCAGACGCAACAGGAATTTCTCGAGCTCGCCATTCCGTTCGCGAGATATGGGAGTTTGAAGTTAAGGAATGGTTGAGAAACCATCAAAATTTTCGCTGGTCTGATACTCGAAACCAATAACTGGAATGGCCTAGGGGAAAAGTACACATACCGTTGTAATCGGGCGAGTTTCTACTTTCAAATGCAACAGGAATTTCTCGAGTTCGTCAGTCCGTTCGCGAGATATGGGAGTTTGAAGTTAGGGAATGGTTGAGGAACCATCAAAATATTCGCAAGTCTGATACTGGAAACCAATAACTACTATTGCCTAGGGGAAAAGTACGCACACCATTGTAATCGGACGAGTTTCTACTTTCAGATGCAACAGGAATATCTCGAGTTCGCCAATCCGTTCGCGAGATATGGGAGTTTGAAGTTAAGGAATGGTTGAGAAACCATCAAAATTTTCGCAAGTCTGATATTCGATAACAATAACTGGAGTGGCCTAGGGGAAAAGTACACATACCATTGTAATCGGGTGAGTTTCTGCTTTCAGATGCAGCAGGAATTTTTCGAGTTCGTCAATCCGTTCGCGAGATATGGGAGTTTGAAGTTAAGGAATGGTTGAGAAACCATCAAAATTTTCGCAAGTCTGATACTCGAAACCAATAACTGGAATGGCCTAGGGGGAAAGTACACACACCATTGTAATCGGGCGAGTTTCTACTTTCAGATGCAACAGGAATATCTCGAGTTCGTTAATCCGTTCGCGAGATATGGGGGTTTGAAGATAAGGAATAGTTGAGAAACCAGCAAAATTTTCGCAAGTCTGATACTCGAGACCAATAACTACTATTTCCTAGGGCAAAAATACACATACCGTTGTAATCGGGCGAGTTTCTGCTTTCATATGCAACTGGAATTTCTCGAGTTCGTTAATCCGTTCGCGAGATATGGGAGTTAGAAGTTAAGGAATGGTTGAGAAACCATCAAAATTTTCGCAATTCTGATACTCGAAACCAATAACTACTATAGCCTAGGGCAAAATACACATACCGTTGTAATCGGGCAACTTTCTGTTTTCAGATGCAACAGGAATTTCTCGAGTTCGTCAATTCGTTCGCGAGATATGGAAGTTTGAAGTTAAGGAATGCCTGAGAAACCATCAAAATTTTCGCAAGTCTGATACTCGAAACCAATAACTGGAATGGCCTAGGGGAAAAGTACACACGCCGTTGTGATCGGGCGAGTTTCTGCTTTCGGATGCAACAGGAATTTCTCGAGTTCGTCAATCCGTTCGCGAGATATGGGAGTTTGAAGTTAAGGAATGGTTGAGAAACCATCAACATTTTCGCTGGTCTGATACTCGAAACCTATAACTGGAATGGCCTAGGGGAAAAGTGCACACACCATTGTAATCGGGCGAGTTTCTACTTTCAGGTGCATCAGGAATATCTCGAGTTCCTCAATCCGTTCGCGAGATATGGGAGTTTGAAGTTAAGGAATGGTTGAGAAACCATCAAAATTTTCGCAAGTCTGATACTCGAAACCAATAACTACTATTGCCTAGGGCAAAATACACATACCGTTGTAATCGGGCAACTTTCTGATTTCAGATGCAACAGGAATTTCTCGAGTTCGTCAATTCGTTCGCGAGATATGGTAGTATGAAGTTAAGGAATAGTTGAGAAACCATCATAATTTTCGCAAGTCTGATACTCGAATGCAATAACTACTATTGCCCAGGGCAAAAATACACATACGGTTGTAATCGGGCGAGTTCCTGCTTTCAGATGCAACAGGAATTTCTCGAGTTCGTCAATCCGTTCGCGAGATATGGGAGTTTGAAGTTACGGAATGTTTGAGAAACCATCAAAATTTTCGCTAGTCAGAAACTCGAAACCTAAAACTGGAATGGCCTAGGGGAAAAGTACACACACCATTGTAATCGCGCGAGTTTCTACTTTCAGATGCAACAGGAATTTCTCGAGTTCTTCAATCCGTTCGCGAGATATGGGAGTTTGAAATTAAGGAATGGTCGAGAAACCATCAAAATATTCGCAAGTCTGATACTCGAAACCAATAACTGGAATGGCCTGGGGGAAAAGTACACACACCATTGTAATCGGGCGAGTTTCTATTTTCAGATGCAACAGGAATTTCTCCAGTTCGCCAATCCGTTCGTGGGATATGGGAGTTTGAAGTTAAGGAATCGTTGAGAAACCATCAAAATTTTCGCAAGTCTGATACTCGAAACCAATAACTACTATTGCCTAGGGGAAAAGTACGCACACCACTGTAATCGGGCGACTTTCTACTTTCAGATGCAACAGGAATATCTCGAGTTCGCCAATCCGTTCGCGAGATATGGGAGTTAGAAGTTAAGGAATGGTTGAGAAACCATCAAAATTTTCGCAAGTCTGATACTCGAAACCAATAACTACAATGGCCTAGGGGAAAAATACACAGACCGTTGTAATTGGGCGAGTATCTGCTTTCAGATGCAACAGGAATTTCTCGAGTTCGTCAATCCGTTCGCGAGATATGGGAGTTTGAAGTTAAGGAATGGTTGAGAAACCATCAAAATTTTCGCAAGTCTGATACTCGAAACCAATAACTACAATGGCCTAGGGGAAAAATACACATACGGTTGTAATCGGGCGAGTTTCTACTTTCAAATGCAACAGGAATTTCTCGAGTTCGTCATTCCGTTAGCGAGATATGGAAGTTTGAAGTTAAGGAAAGGTTGAGGAACCATCAAAATTTTAGCAAGTCTGATACTCGAAACCAATAACTACAAAGGCCTAGGGGAAAGATACACATGTCGTTGTAATCGGGCGAGTTTCTACTTTCAGAGGCAACAGGAATTTCTCGAGTTCGTCAATCCGTTCGCCAGGTATGGGAGTTTGAAGTTAAGGAAAGGTTGAGAAACCATCAAAATTTTCGCAAGTCTGATACTCGAAACCAATAACTACAATGGCCTAGGGGAAAAATACACAGACCGTTGTAATCGGGCGAGTATCTGCTTTCAGATGCAACAGGAATTTCTCGAGTTCGTCAATCCGTTCGCGAGATATGGGAGTTTGAAGTTAAGGAATGGATGAGAAACCATCAAAATTTTCGCAAGTCTGATACTCGAAACCAATAACTACTATGGCCTAGGGCACAAATACACATATCCTTGTAATCGGGCTAGTTTCTGCTTTCAGATGCAATAGGAAATTCTCGAATTCGTCAATCCGTTCGCGAGATATGGGAGTTTGAAGTTAAGGAATGGTTGAGAAACCATCAAAGTTTTCGCTGGTCTGATACTCGAAACCAATAACTGGAATGGCCTAGGGGAAAAGTACACATACCTTTGGAAGCGGGCGAGTTTCCATTTTCAGACGCAACAGGAATTTCTCTAGCTCGCCATTCCGTTCGCGAGATATGGGAGTTTGAAGTTAAGAAATGGTTGACAAACCATCAAAATTTTCGCAAGTCTGATACTCGAAACCGATAACTGGAATGGCCTAGGGGAAAAGTACACACACCATTGTAATCGGGCGAGTTTCTGCTTTCACATGCAACAGGAATTTCTCGAGTTCGTCAATCCGTTCGCGAGATATGGGAGTTTGAAGTTAAGGAATGGTTGAGAAACCATCAAAATTTTCGCAAGTCTGATACTCGAAACCAATAACTACAATGGCCTAGGGGAAAAATACACATACGGTTGTAATCGGGCGAGTTTCTACTTTCAAATGCAACAGGAATTTCTCGAGTTCGTCATTCCGTTAGCGAGATATGGAAGTTTGAAGTTAAGGAAAGGTTGAGGAACCATCAAAATTTTAGCAAGTCTGATACTCGAAACCAATAACTACAAAGGCCTAGGGGAAAGATACACATGTCGTTGTAATCGGGCGAGGTTCTACTTTCAGAGGCAACAGGAATTTCTCGAGTTCGTCAATCCGTTCGCCAGGTATGGGAGTTTGAAGTTAAGGAAAGGTTGAGAAACCATCAAAATTTTCGCAAGTCTGATGCTAGAAACGAATAACTAGAATGGCTTAGGGCATAAATATTCATACCGTTGTAATCGGGCGAGTTTCTGCTTTCAGATGCAACAGGAATATCTCGAGTTCGTCAATCCGTTCGCGAGATATAGGAGTTTGAAGTTAAGAAATGGTTGACAAACCATCAAAATTTTCGCAAGTCTGATACTCGAAACCAATAACTACTATGGCCTAGGGCAATAATACACATACCGTTGTAATTGGGAGAGTTTCTACTGTCAGATGCAACAGAAATTATTCGGATTCGTCAAACCGTTCGCGAAATATCGGAGTTTGAAGTGGAGGTATGGTTGAGAAACCATCAGCATTTTCGCTGGTCTGATACTCGAAACCAATAACTGGAATGGCCTAGGGGAAAAGTACGCACACCGTTGTAATCGGACGAGAATCTGCTTTCAGATGCAACAGGAATTTCTCGAGTTAGTCAATCCGTTCGCCAGATGTGGGAATTTGAAGTTAAGGAATGGTTCAGAAACCAACAAAATTTTCGCAAGTCTGATACTCGAATCCAATAACTACTATTGCCCACGGCAAAAATACACATACGGTTGTAATCGGGCGAGTTCCTGCTTTCAGATGCAACAGGAATTTCTCGAGTTCGTCAATCCGTTCGCGAGATATGGGAGTTTGAAGTTACGGAATGTTTGAGAAACCATCAAAATTTTCGCTAGTCAGAAACTCGAAACCTAAAACTGGAATGGCCTAGGGGAAAAGTACACACACCATTGTAATCGCGCGAGTTTCTACTTTCAGATGCAACAGGAATTTCTCGAGTTCTTCAATCCGTTCGCGAGATATGGGAGTTTGGAATTAAGGAATGGTTGAGAAACCATCAAAGTATTCGCAAGTCTGATACTCGAAACCAATAACTGGAATGGCCTGGGGGAAAAGTACACACACCATTGTAATCGGGCGAGTTTCTATTTTCAGACGCAACAGAAATTATTCGGATTCGTCAAACCGTTCGCGAAATATCGGAGTTTGAAGTGGAGGTATGGTTGAGAAACCATCAACATTTTCGCTGGTCTGATACTCGAAACCAATAACTGGAATGGCCTAGGGGAAAAGTACGCACACCGTTGTAATCGGACGAGAATCTGCTTTCAGATGCAACAGGAATATCTCGAGTTCGCCAATCCGTTCGCGAGATATGGGAGTTAGAAGTTAAGGAATGGTTGAGAAACCATCAAAATTTTCGCAAGTCTGATACTCGAAACCAATAACTACAATGGCCTAGGGGAAAAATACACAGACCGTTGTAATCGGGCGAGTATCTGCTTTCAGATGCAACAGGAATTTCTCGAGTTCGTCAATCCGTTCGCGAGATATGGGAGTTTGAAGTTAAGGAATGGATGAGAAACCATCAAAGTTTTCGCTGGTCTGATACTCGAAACCAATAACTGGAATGGCCTAGGGGAAAAGTACACATACCTTTGTAAGCGGGCGAGTTTCCATTTTCAGACGCAACAGGAATTTCTCTAGCTCGCCATTCCGTTCGCGAGATATGGGAGTTTGAATTTAAGAAATGGTTGACAAACCATCAAAATTTTCGCAAGTCTGATACTCGAAACCGATAACTGGAATGGCCTAGGGGAAAAGTACACACACCGTTGTAATCGGGCGAGTTTCTGCTTTCACATGCAACAGGAATTTCTCGAGTTCGTCAATCCGTTCGCGAGATATGGGAGTTTGAAGTTAAGGAATGGTTGAGAAACCATCAAAATTTTCGCAAGTCTGATACTCGAAACCAATAACTACAATGGCCTAGGGGAAAAATACACATACGGTTGTAATCGGGCGAGTTTCTACTTTCAAATGCAACAGGAATTTCTCGAGTTCGTCATTCCGTTAGCGAGATATGGAAGTTTGAAGTTAAGGAAAGGTTGAGGAACCATCAAAATTTTAGCAAGTCTGATACTCGAAACCAATAACTACAAAGGCCTAGGCGAAAGATACACATGTCGTTGTAATCGGGCGAGTTTCTACTTTCAGAGGCAACAGGAATTTCTCGAGTTCGTCAATCCGTTCGCCAGGTATGGGAGTTTGAAGTTAAGGAAAGGTTGAGAAACCATCAAAATTTTCGCAAGTCTGATACTCGAAACCAATAACTACAATGGCCTAGGGGAAAAATACACAGACCGTTGTAATCGGGCGAGTATCTGCTTTCAGATGCAACAGGAATTTCTCCAGTTCGTCAATCCGTTCGCGAGATATGGGAGTTTGAAGTTAAGGAATGGTTGAGAAACCATCAAAATTTTCGCAAGTCTGATACTCGAAACCAATAACTACAATGGCCTAGGGGAAAAATACACATACGGTTGTAATCGGGCGAGTTTCTACTTTCAAATGCAACAGGAATTTCTCGAGTTCGTCATTCCGTTAGCGAGATATGGAAGTTTGAAGTTAAGGAAAGGTTGAGGAACCATCAAAATTTTAGCAAGTCTGATACTCGAAACCAATAACTACAAAGGCCTAGGGGAAAGATACACATGTCGTTGTAATCGGGCGAGTTTCTACTTTCAGAGGCAACAGGAATTTCTCGAGTTCGTCAATCCGTTCGCCAGGTATGGGAGCTTGAAGTTAAGGAAAGGTTGAGAAACCATCAAAATTTTCGCAAGTCTGATACTCGAAACCAATAACTACAATGGCCTAGGGGAAAAATACACAGACCGTTGTAATCGGGCGAGTATCTGCTTTCAGATGCAACAGGAATTTCTCGAGTTCGTCAATCCGTTCGCGAGATATGGGAGTTTGAAGTTAAGGAATGGATGAGAAACCATCAAAATTTTCGCAAGTCTGATACTCGAAACCAATAACTACTATGGCCTAGGGCACAAATACACATATCCTTGTAATCGGGCTAGTTTCTGCTTTCAGATGCAATAGGAAATTCTCGAATTCGTCAATCCGTTCGCGAGATATGGGAGTTTGAAGTTAAGGAATGGATGAGAAACCATCAAAATTTTCGCAAGTCTGATACTCGAAACCAATAACTACTATGGCCTAGGGCACAAATACACATATCCTTGTAATCGGGCTAGTTTCTGCTTTCAGATGCAATAGGAAATTCTCGAATTCGTCAATCCGTTCGCGAGATATGGGAGTTTGAAGTTAAGGAATGGTTGAGAAACCATCAAAGTTTTCGCTGGTCTGATACTCGAAACCAATAACTGGAATGGCCTAGGGGAAAAGTACACATACCTTTGTAAGCGGGCGAGTTTCCATTTTCAGACGCAACAGGAATTTCTCTAGCTCGCCATTCCGTTCGCGAGATATGGGAGTTTGAAGTTAAGAAATGGTTGACAAACCATCAAAATTTTCGCAAGTCTGATACTCGAAACCGATAACTGGAATGGCCTAGGGGAAAAGTACACACACCGTTGTAATCGGGCGAGTTTCTGCTTTCACATGCAACAGGAATTTCTCGAGTTCGTCAATCCGTTCGCGAGATATGGGAGTTTGAAGTTAAGGAATGGTTGAGAAACCATCAAAATTTTCGCAAGTCTGATACTCGAAACCAATAACTACAATGGCCTAGGGGAAAAATACATATACGGTTGTAATCGGGCGAGTTTCTACTTTCAAATGCAACAGGAATTTCTCGAGTTCGTCATTCCGTTAGCGAGATATGGAAGTTTGAAGTTAAGGAAAGGTTGAGGAACCATCAAAATTTTAGCAAGTCTGATACTCGAAACCAATAACTACAAAGGCCTAGGGGAAAGATACACATGTCGTTGTAATCGGGCGAGTTTCTACTTTCAGAGGCAACAGGAATTTCTCGAGTTCGTCAATCCGTTCGCCAGGTATGGGAGTTTGAAGTTAAGGAAAGGTTGAGAAACCATCAAAATTTTCGCAAGTCTGATACTCGAAACCAATAACTACAATGGCCTAGGGGAAAAATACACAGACCGTTGTAATCGGGCGAGTATCTGCTTTCAGATGCAACAGGAATTTCTCGAGTTCGTCAATCCGTTCGCGAGATATGGGAGTTTGAAGTTAAGGAATGGATGAGAAACCATCAAAATTTTCGCAAGTCTGATACTCGAAACCAATAACTACTATGGCCTAGGGCACAAATACACATATCCTTGTAATCGGGCTAGTTTCTGCTTTCAGATGCAATAGGAAATTCTCGAATTCGTCAATCCGTTCGCGAGATATGGGAGTTTGAAGTTAAGGAATGGATGAGAAACCATCAAAATTTTCGCAAGTCTGATACTCGAAACCAATAACTACTATGGCCTAGGGCACAAATACACATATCCTTGTAATCGGGCTAGTTTCTGCTTTCAGATGCAATAGGAAATTCTCGAATTCGTCAATCCGTTCGCGAGATATGGGAGTTTGAAGTTAAGGAATGGTTGAGAAACCATCAAAGTTTTCGCTGGTCTTATACTCGAAACCAATAACTGGAATGGCCTAGGGGAAAAGTACACATACCTTTGTAAGCGGGCGAGTTTCCATTTTCAGACGCAACAGGAATTTCTCTAGCTCGCCATTCCGTTCGCGAGATATGGGAGTTTGAAGTTAAGAAATGGTTGACAAACCATCAAAATTTTCGCAAGTCTGATACTCGAAACCGATAACTGGAAAGGCCTAGGGGAAAAGTACACACACCGTTGTAATCGGGCGAGTTTCTGCTTTCACATGCAACAGGAATTTCTCGAGTTCGTCAATCCGTTCGCGAGATATGGGAGTTTGAAGTTAAGGAATGGTTGAGAAACCATCAAAATTTTCGCAAGTCTGATACTCGAAACCAATAACTACAATGGCCTAGGGGAAAAATACACATACGGTTGTAATCGGGCGAGTTTCTACTTTCAAATGCAACAGGAATTTCTCGAGTTCGTCATTCCGTTAGCGAGATATGGAAGTTTGAAGTTAAGGAAAGGTTGAGGAACCATCAAAATTTTAGCAAGTCTGATACTCGAAACCAATAACTACAAAGGCCTAGGGGAAAGATACACATGTCGTTGTAATCGGGCGAGTTTCTACTTTCAGAGGCAACAGGAATTTCTCGAGTTCGTCAATCCGTTCGCCAGGTATGGGAGTTTGAAGTTAAGGAAAGGTTGAGAAACCATCAAAATTTTCGCAAGTCTGATACTCGAAACCAATAACTACAATGGCCTAGGGGAAAAATACACAGACCGTTGTAATCGGGCGAGTATCTGCTTTCAGATGCAACAGGAATTTCTCGAGTTCGTCAATCCGTTCGCGAGATATGGGAGTTTGAAGTTAAGGAATGGATGAGAAACCATCAAAATTTTCGCAAGTCTGATACTCGAAACCAATAACTACTATGGCCTAGGGCACAAATACACATATCCTTGTAATCGGGCTAGTTTCTGCTTTCAGATGCAATAGGAAATTCTCGAATTCGTCAATCCGTTCGCGAGATATGGGAGTTTGAAGTTAAGGAATGGTTGAGAAACCATCAAAGTTTTCGCTGGTCTGATACTCGAAACCAATAACTGGAATGGCCTAGGGGAAAAGTACACATACCTTTGTAAGCGGGCGAGTTTCCATTTTCAGACGCAACAGGAATTTCTCTAGCTCGCCATTCCGTTCGCGAGATATGGGAGTTTGAAGTTAAGAAATGGTTGACAAACCATCAAAATTTTCGCAAGTCTGATACTCGAAACCGATAACTACAATGGCCTAGGGGAAAAGTACACACACCATTGTAATCGGGCGAGTTTCTGCTTTCAGATGCAACAGGAATTTCTCGAGTTCGTCAATCCGTTCGCGAGATATGGGAGTTTGAAGTTAAGGAATGGATGAGAAACCATCAAAATTTTCGCAAGTCTGATACTCGAAACCAATAACTACTATGGCCTAGGGCACAAATACACATATCCTTGTAATCGGGCTAGTTTCTGCTTTCAGATGCAATAGGAAATTCTCGAATTCGTCAATCCGTTCGCGAGATATGGGAGTTTGAAGTTAAGGAATGGTTGAGAAACCATCAAAGTTTTCGCTGGTCTGATACTCGAATCCAATAACTGGAATGGCCTAGGGGAAAAGTACACATACCTTTGTAAGCGGGCGAGTTTCCATTTTCAGACGCAACAGGAATTTCTCTAGCTCGCCATTCCGTTCGCGAGATATGGGAGTTTGAAGTTAAGAAATGGTTGACAAACCATCAAAATTTTCGCAAGTCTGATACTCGAAACCGATAACTGGAATGGCCTAGGGGAAAAGTACACACACCATTGTAATCGGGCGAGTTTCTGCTTTCACATGCAACAGGAATTTCTCGAGTTCGTCAATCCGTTCGCGAGATATGGGAGTTTGAAGTTAAGGAATGGTTGAGAAACCATCAAAATTTTCGCAAGTCTGATACTCGAAACCAATAACTACAATGGCCTAGGGGAAAAATACACATACGGTTGTAATCGGGCGAGTTTCTACTTTCAAATGCAACAGGAATTTCTCGAGTTCGTCATTCCGTTAGCGAGATATGGAAGTTTGAAGTTAAGGAAAGGTTGAGGAACCATCAAAATTTTAGCAAGTCTGATACTCGAAACCAATAACTACAAAGGCCTAGGGGAAAGATACACATGTCGTTGTAATCGGGCGAGTTTCTGCTTTCACATGCAACAGGAATTTCTCGAGTTCGTCAATCCGTTCGCGAGATATGGGAGTTTGAAGTTAAGGAATGGTTGAGAAACCATCAAAATTTTCGCAAGTCTGATACTCGAAACCAATAACTACAATGGCCTAGGGGAAAAATACACATACGGTTGTAATCGGGCAAGTTTCTACTTTCAAATGCAACAGGAATTTCTCGAGTTCGTCAATCCGTTCGCGAGATATGGGAGTTTGAAGTTAAGAAATGGTTGACAAACAATCAAAATTTTCGCAAGTCTGATACTCGAAACCAATAACTACTATGGCCTAGGGCAATAATACACATACCGTTGTAATTGGGAGAGTTTCTACTGTCAGATGCAACAGAAATTATTCGGATTCGTCAAACCGTTCGCGAAATATCGGAGTTTGAAGTGGAGGTATGGTTGAGAAACCATCAACATTTTCGCTGGTCTGATACTCGAAACCAGTAACTGGAATGGCCTAGGGGAAAAGTACGCACACCGTTGTAATCGGACGAGAATCTGCTTTCAGATGCAACAGGAATTTCTCGAGTTAGTCAATCCGTTCGCCAGATGTGGGAATTTGAAGTTAAGGAATGGTTCAGAAACCAACAAAATTTTCGCAAGTCTGATACTCGAAACCAATAACCACTATGGCCTGGGGCAAAAATACACATACCTTTGTAATTGGGAGAGTTTCTACTGTCAGATGCAAAGGAAATTATTCGGATTCGTCAATCCGTTCGCGAAATATCGGAGTTTGAATTGGAGGTATGGTTGAGAAACCATCAACATTTTCGCTGGTCTGATACTCGAAACCAATAACTGGAATGGCCTAGGGGAAAAGTACAAACACCATTGTAATCGGGCGAGTTTCTATTTTCAGATGCAACAGGAATTTCTCCAGTTCGCCAATCCGTTCGTGAGATATGGGAGTTTGAAGTTAAGGAATCGTTGAGGAACCATCAAAATTTTCGCAAGTCTGATACTCGAAACCAATAACTACTATTGCCTAGGGGAAAAGTACGCACACCACTGTAATCGGGCGACTTTCTACTTTCAGATGCAACAGGAATATCTCGAGTTCGCCAATCCGTTCGCGAGATATGGGAGTTTGAAATTAAGGAATGGTTGAGAAACCATCAAAATTTTCGCAAGTCTGATACTCGAATCCAATAACGACTTTTGCCCAGGGCAAAAATACACATACGGTTGTAATCGGGCGAGTTCCTGCTTTCAGATGCAACAGGAATTTCTCGAGTTCGTCAATCCGTTCGCGAGATATGGGAGTTTGAAGTTACGGAATGTTTGAGAAACCATCAAAATTTTCGCTGGTCAGAAACTCGAAACCTAAAACTGGAATGGCCTAGGGGAAAAGTACACACACCATTGTAATCGCGCGAGTTTCTACTTTCAGATGCAACAGGAATTTCTCGAGTTCTTCAATCCGTTCGCGAGATATGGGAGTTTGAAATTAAGGAATGGTTGAGAAACCAACAAAATATTCGCAAGTCTGATACTCGAAACCAATAACAGGAATGGCCTGGGGGAAAAGTACACACACCATTGTAATCGGGCGAGTTTCTATTTTCAGATGCAACAGGAATTTCTCCAGTTCGCCAATCCGTTCGTGAGATATGGGAGTTTGAAGTTAAGGAATCGTTGAGAAACCATCAAAATTTTCGCAAGTCTGATACTCGAAACCAATAACTACTATTGCCTAGCGGAAAAGTACGCACACCTCTGTAATCGGGCGACTTTCTACTTTCAGATGCAACAGGAATATCACGAGTTCGCCAATCCGTTCGCGAGATATGGGAGTTAGAAGTTAAGGAATGGTTGAGAAACCATCAAAATTTTCGCAAGTCTGATACTCGAAACCAATAACTACAATGGCCTAGGGGAAAAATACACAGACCGTTGTAATCGGGCGAGTATCTGCTTTCAGATGCAACAGGAATTTCTCGAGTTCGTCAATCCGTTCGCGAGATATGGGAGTTTGAAGTTAAGGAATGGATGAGAAACCATCAAAATTTTCGCAAGTCTGATACTCGAAACCAATAACTACTATTGCCTAGGGGAAAAGTACGCACACCACTGTAATCGGGCGACTTTCTACTTTCAGATGCAACAGGAATATCTCGAGTTCGCCAATCCGTTCGCGAGATATGGGAGTTAGAAGTTAAGGAATGGTTGAGAAACCATCAAAATTTTCGCAAGTCTGATACTCGAAACCAATAACTACAATGGCCTAGGGGAAAAATACACAGACCGTTGTAATCGGGCGAGTATCTGCTTTCAGATGCAACAGGAATTTCTCGAATTCGTCAATCCGTTCGCGAGATATGGGAGTTTGAAGTTAAGGAATGGTTGAGAAACCATCAAAGTTTTCGCTGGTCTGATACTCGAAACCAATAACTGGAATGGCCTAGGGGAAAAGTACACATACCTCTGTAAGCGGGCGAGTTTCCATTTTCAGACGCAACAGGAATTTCTCTAGCTCGCCATTCCGTTCGCGAGATATGGGAGTATGAAGTTAAGAAATGGTTGACAAACCATCAAAATTTTCGCAAGTCTGATACTCGAAACCGATAACTGGAATGGCCTAGGGGAAAAGTACACACACCATTGTAATCGGGCGAGTTTCTGCTTTCACATGCAACAGGAATTTCTCGAGTTCGTCAATCCGTTCGCGAGACATGGGAGTTTGAAGTTAAGGAATGGTTGAGAAACCATCAAAATTTTCGCAAGTCCGATACTCGAAACCAATAACTACAATGGCCTAGGGGAAAAGTACACATACCATTGTAATCGGGTGAGTTTCTACTGTCAGATGCAACAGAAATTATTCGGATTCGTCAAACCGTTCGCGAAATATCGGAGTTTGAAGTGGAGGTATTGTTGAGAAACCATCAACATTTTCGCTGGTCTGATACTCGAAACCAATAACTGGAATGGCCTAGGGGAAAAGTACGCACACCGTTGTAATCGGACGAGAATCTGCTTTCAGATGCAACAGGAATTTCTCGAGTTAGTCAATCCGTTCGCCAGATGTGGGAATTTGAAGTTAAGGAATGGTTCAGAAACCAACAAAATTTTCGCAAGTCTGATACTCGAAACCAATAACCACTATGGCCTGGGGCAAAAATACACATACCTTTGTAATTGGGAGAGTTTCTACTGTCAGATGCAAAGGAAATTATTCGGATTCGTCAATCCGTTCGCGAAATATCGGAGTTTGAATTGGAGGTATGGTTGAGAAACCATCAACATTTTCGCTGGTCTGATACTCGAAACCAATAACTGGAATGGCCTAGGGAAAAGTACACACACCATTGTAATCGGGCGAGTTTCTATTTTCAGATGCAACAGGAATTTCTCCAGTTCGCCAATCCGTTCGTGAGATATGGGAGTTTGAAGTTATGGAATCGTTGAGGAACCATCAAAATTTTCGCAAGTCTGATACTCGAAACCAATAACTACTATTGCCTAGAGGAAAAGTACGCACACCACTGTAATCGGGCGACTTTCTACTTTCAGATGCAACAGGAATATCTCGAGTTCGCCAATCCGTTCGCGAGATATGGGAGTTTGAAATTAAGGAATGGTTGAGAAACCATCAAAATTTTCGCAAGTCTAATACTCCAAACCAATAAGTACTATTGCCTAGGGCGAAAATACACCCACCATTGTAATCGGGCGAGTTCCTACTTTCAGATGCAACAGGAATTTCTCGAGTTCGTCAATCCGTTCGTGAGATATGGGAGTTTGAAGTTAAGGAATGGTTGAGAAACCATAAAAATTTTCGCAAGTCTGATATTCGATAACAATAACTGGAGTGGCCTAGGGGAAAAGTACACATACCATTGTAATCGGGTGAGTTTCTGCTTTCAGATACAACAGGAATTTTTCGAGTTCGTCAATCCGTTCGCAAGATATGGGAGTTTGAAGTTAAGGAATGGTTGAGAAACCATCAAAATTTTCGCAAGTCTGATATTCGATAACAATAACTGGAGTGGCCTAGGGGAAAAGTACACATACCATTGTAATCGGGCGAGTATCTACTTTCAGATGCAACAGGAATTTCTCGAGTTCGTCAATCCGTTCGTGAGATATGGGAGTTTGAAGTTAAGGAATGGTCGAGAAACAATCAAAATTTTCGCAAGTCTGATATTCGATAACAATAACTGGAGTGGCCTAGGGGAAAAGTACACATACCATTGCAATTGGGAGAGTTTCTACAGTCAGATGCAACAGAAATTATTCGGATTCGTCAAACCGTTCGCGAAATATCGGAGTTTGAAATTAAGGAATGGTTGAGAAACCATCAAAATTTTCGCAAGTCTGATACTCGAAACCAATAACTGGAATGGCCTAGGGGGAAAGTACACACACCATTGTAATCGGGCGAGTTTCTACTTTCAGATGCAACAGGAATATCTCGAATTCGTGAATCCGTTCGCGAGATATGGGGGTTTGAAGATAAGGAATAGTTGAGAAACCATCAAAATTTTCGCAATTCTGATACTCAAGACCAATAACTACTATTTCCTAGGGGAAAAGTGCACACACCATTGTAATCGGGCGAGTTTCTACTTTCAGGTGCAACAGGAATATCTCGAGTTCGTCAATCCGTTCACGAGATATGGGAGTTTGAAGTTAAGGAATGGTTGGGAAACGATCAAAATTTTCGCAAGTCTGATACTCGAAACCAATAACTACTATTGCCTGGGGCAAAATACACATACGGTTGTAATCGGGCGAGTTCCTGCTTTCAGATGCAACAAGAATTTCTCGAGTTCTTCAATCCGTTCGCGAGATATGGGAGTTTGAAGTTTAGGAATGGTTGAGAAACCATCAAAATATTCGCAAGTCTGATACTCGAAACCAATAACTGGAATGGCCTGGGGGAATAGTACACACACCATTGTAATCGGGCGAGTTTCTATTTTCAGATGCAACAGGAATTTCTCCAGTTCGCCAATCCGTTCGTGAGATATGGGAGTTTGAAGTTAAGGAATCGTTGAGAAACCATCAAAATTTTCGGAAGTCTGATACTCGAAACCAATAACTACTATTGCCTAGGGGAAAAGTACGCACACCACTGTAATCGGGCGAGTTTCTTCTTTCAGATGCAACAGGAATATCTCGTGTTCGCCAATCCGATCGCGAGATATGGGAGTTTGAAATTAAGGAATGGTTGAGAAACCATCAAAATTTTCGCAAGTCTGATACTCGAGACCAATAACTACTACTTCCTAGGGCAAAAATACACATACCGTTGTAATCGGGCGAGTTTCTGCTTTCATATGCAACAGGAATTTCTCGAGTTCGTTAATCCGTTCGCGAGATATGGGAGTTAGAAGTTAAGGAATGGTTGAGAAACCATCAAAATTTTCCCAAGTCTGATACTCGAAACCAATAACTACAATGGCCTAGGGGAGAAATACACAGACCGTTGTAATCGGGCGAGTATCTGCTTTCAGATGCAACAGGAATTTCTCGAGTTCGTCAATCCGTTCGCGAGATATGGGAGTTTGAAGTTAAGGAATGGATGAGAAACCATCAAAATTTTCGCAAGTCTGATACTCGAAACCAATAACTACTATTGCCTAGGGGAAAAGTACGCACACCACTGTAATCGGGCGACTTTCTACTTTCAGATGCAACAGGAATATCTCGAGTTCGCCAATCCGTTCGCGAGATATGGGAGTTTGAAATTAAGGAATGGTTGAGAAACCATCAAAATTTTCGCAAGTCTGATACTCGAAACCAATAACTACAATGGCCTGGGGGAAAAATACACATACCGTTGCAATCGGGCGAGTTTCTACTTTCAGATGCAACAGGAATTTCTCGAGTTCGTCAATCCGTTCGTGAGATATGGGAGTTTGAAGTTAAGGAATGGTTGAGAAACCATCAAAATTTTCGCAAGTCTGATACTCGAAACCAATAACTACTATTGCCTAGGGGAAAAGTACGCACACCACTGTAATCGGGCGAGTTTCTACTTTCAGGTGCAACAGGAATTTCTCGAGTTCGTCAATCCGTTCGTGAGATATGGGAGTTTGAAGTTAAGGAATGGTTGAGAAACCATCAAAATTTTCGCAAGTCTGATATTCGATAACAATAACTGGAGTGGCCTAGGGGAAAAGTACACATACCATTGTAATCGGGTGAGTTTCTGCTTTCAGATACAACAGGAATTTTTCGAGTTCGTCAATCCGTTCGCAAGATATGGGAGTTTGAAGTTAAGGAATGGTTGAGAAACCATCAAAATTTTCGCAAGTCTGATATTCGATAACAATAACTGGAGTGGCCTAGGGGAAAAGTACACATACCATTGTAATCGGGCGAGTATCTACTTTCAGATGCAACAGGAATTTCTCGAGTTCGTCAATCCGTTCGTGAGATATGGGAGTTTGAAGTTAAGGAATGGTTGAGAAACCATCAAAATTTTCGCAAGTCTGATATTCGATAACAATAACTGGAGTGGCCTTGGGGAAAAGTACACATACCATTGCAATTGGGAGAGTTTCTACAGTCAGATGCAACAGAAATTATTCGGATTCGTCAAACCGTTCGCGAAATATCGGAGTTTGAAATTAAGGAATGGTTGAGAAACCATCAAAATTTTCGCAAGTCTGATACTCGAAACCAATAACTGGAATGGCCTAGGGGGAAAGTACACACACCATTGTAATCGGGCGAGTTTCTACTTTCAGATGCAACAGGAATATCTCGAATTCGTGAATCCGTTCGCGAGATATGGGGGTTTGAAGATAAGGAATAGTTGAGAAACCATCAAAATTTTCGCAATTCTGATACTCAAGACCAATAACTACTATTTCCTAGGGGAAAAGTGCACACACCATTGTAATCGGGCGAGTTTCTACTTTCAGGTGCAACAGGAATATCTCGAGTTCGTCAATCCGTTCACGAGATATGGGAGTTTGAAGTTAAGGAATGGTTGGGAAACGATCAAAATTTTCGCAAGTCTGATACTCGAAACCAATAACTACTATTGCCTGGGGCAAAATACACATACGGTTGTAATCGGGCGAGTTCCTGCTTTCAGATGCAACAAGAATTTCTCGAGTTCTTCAATCCGTTCGCGAGATATGGGAGTTTGAAGTTTAGGAATGGTTGAGAAACCATCAAAATATTCGCAAGTCTGATACTCGAAACCAATAACTGGAATGGCCTGGGGGAATAGTACACACACCATTGTAATCGGGCGAGTTTCTATTTTCAGATGCAACAGGAATTTCTCCAGTTCGCCAATCCGTTCGTGAGATATGGGAGTTTGAAGTTAAGGAATCGTTGAGAAACCATCAAAATTTTCGGAAGTCTGATACTCGAAACCAATAACTACTATTGCCTAGGGGAAAAGTACGCACACCACTGTAATCGGGCGAGTTTCTTCTTTCAGATGCAACAGGAATATCTCGTGTTCGCCAATCCGATCGCGAGATATGGGAGTTTGAAATTAAGGAATGGTTGAGAAACCATCAAAATTTTCGCAAGTCTGATACTCGAGACCAATAACTACTACTTCCTAGGGCAAAAATACACATACCGTTGTAATCGGGCGAGTTTCTGCTTTCATATGCAACAGGAATTTCTCGAGTTCGTTAATCCGTTCGCGAGATATGGGAGTTAGAAGTTAAGGAATGGTTGAGAAACCATCAAAATTTTCCCAAGTCTGATAC
Organism: Ptiloglossa arizonensis; assembly: GCF_051014685.1. Taxonomy (NCBI): domain Eukaryota; kingdom Metazoa; phylum Arthropoda; class Insecta; order Hymenoptera; family Colletidae; genus Ptiloglossa; species Ptiloglossa arizonensis. The sequence continues at coordinate 166,169 of NW_027479061.1, forward strand.
TCGAAACCAATAACTACAATGGCCTAGGGGAGAAATACACAGACCGTTGTAATCGGGCGAGTATCTGCTTTCAGATGCAACAGGAATTTCTCGAGTTCGTCAATCCGTTCGCGAGATATGGGAGTTTGAAGTTAAGGAATGGATGAGAAACCATCAAAATTTTCGCAAGTCTGATACTCGAAACCAATAACTACTATTGCCTAGGGGAAAAGTACGCACACCACTGTAATCGGGCGACTTTCTACTTTCAGATGCAACAGGAATATCTCGAGTTCGCCAATCCGTTCGCGAGATATGGGAGTTTGAAATTAAGGAATGGTTGAGAAACCATCAAAATTGTCGCAAGTCTGATACTCGAAACCAATAACTACAATGGCCTGGGGGAAAAATACACATACCGTTGCAATCGGGCGAGTTTCTACTTTCAGATGCAACAGGAATTTCTCGAGTTCGTCAATCCGTTCGTGAGATATGGGAGTTTGAAGTTAAGGAATGGTTGAGAAACCATCAAAATTTTCGCAAGTCTGATACTCGAAACCAATAACTACTATTGCCTAGGGGAAAAGTACGCACACCACTGTAATCGGCCGAGTTTCTACTTTCAGGTGCAACAGGAATATCTCGAGTTCGTCAATCCGTTCACGAGATATGGGAGTTTGAAGTTAAGGAATGGTTGGGAAACGATCAAAATTTTCGCAAGTCTGATACTCGAAACCAATAACTACTATTGCCTGGGGCAAAATACACATACGGTTGTAATCGGGCGAGTTCCTGCTTTCAGATGCAACAAGAATTTCTCGAGTTCTTCAATCCGTTCGCGAGATATGGGAGTTTGAAGTTTAGGAATGGTTGAGAAACCATCAAAATATTCGCAAGTCTGATACTCGAAACCAATAACTGGAATGGCCTGGGGGAAAAGTACACACACCATTGTAATCGGGCGAGTTTCTATTTTCAGATGCAACAGGAATTTCTCCAGTTCGCCAATCCGTTCGTGAGATATGGGAGTTTGAAGTTAAGGAATCGTTGAGAAACCATCAAAATTTTCTCAAGTCTGATACTCGAAACCAATAACTACTATTGCCTAGGGGAAAAGTACGCAAACCACTGTAATCGGGCGAGTTTCTACTTTCAGATGCAACAGGAATATCTCGTGTTCGCCAATCCGATCGCGAGATATGGGAGTTTGAAATTAAGGAATGGTTGAGAAACCATCAAAATTTTCGCAAGTCTGATACTCGAGACCAATAACTACTATTTCCTAGGGCAAAAATACACATACCGTTGTAATCGGGCGAGTTTCTGCTTTCATAAGCAACAGGAATTTCTCGAGTTCGTTAATCCCTTCGCGAGATATGGGAGTTAGAAGTTAAGGAATGGTTGAGAAACCATCATAATTTTCGCAAGTCTGATACTCGAATCCAATAACTACTATTGCCCAGGGCAAAAATACACATACGGTTGTAATCGGGCGAGTTCCTGCTTTCAGATGCAACAGGAATTTCTCGGGTTCGTTAATCCGTTCGCGAGATATGGGGGTTTGAAGATAAGGAATAGTTGAGAAACCATCAAAATTTTCGCAAGTCTGACACTCGAGACCAATAACTACTATTTCCTAGGGCAAAAATACACATACCGCTGTAATCGGGCGAGTTTCTGCTTTCATATGCAACAGGAATTTCTCGAGTTCGTTAATCCGTTCGCGAGATATGGGAGTTAGAAGTTAAGGAATGGTTGAGAAACCATCAAAATTTTCGCAAGTCTGATACTCGAAACCAATAACTACAATGGCCTAGGGGAAAAATACACAGACCGTTGTAATCGGGCGAATATCTGCTTTCAGATGCAACAGGAATTTCTCGAGTTCGTCAATCCGTTCGCGAGATATGGGAGTTTGAAGTTAAGGAATGGATGAGAAACCATCAAAATTTTCGCAAGTCTGATACTCGAAACCAATAACTGGAATGGCCTAGGGGAAAAGTACACACACCATTGTAATCGGGCGAGTTTCTACTTTCAGATGCAACAGGAATATCTCGAGTTCGTCAATCCGTTCGCGAGATATGGGAGTTTGAAGTTAAGGAATGGTTGAGAAACAATCAAAATTTTCGATGGTCTGATACTCGAAACCAATAACTGGAATGGCCTAGGGGAAAAGTACACACACCATTGTAATCGGGCGAGTTTCTACTTTCAGATGCAACAGGAATATCTCGAGTTCGTCAATCCGTTCGCGAGATATGGGAGTTTGAAGTTAAGAAATGGTTGACAAACCATCAAAATTTTCGCAAGTCTGATACTCGAAACCAATAACTACTATGGCCTAGGGCAAAAATACACATACCGTTGTAATCGGGCGAGTTTCTACTTTCAGGTGCAATATGAATTTCTCGAGTTCGTCAATCCGTTAGCGATATATGGGAGCTTGATGTTAAGGAATGTTTGAGAAACCATCAAAATTTTCGCAAGTCTGATACTCGAAACCATTAACTACAATGGCCTAGGGGAAAAAGACACATACCGTTGTAATCGGGCGAGTTTCTACTTTCAGATGCAACCGGAATTACTCGAGTTCGTCAATCCGTTCGCGAGATATGGGAGTTTCAAGTTAAGGAATGGTTGAGATACCATCAAAATTTTCGCAAGTCTGATACTCGAAACCAATGACTACTATGGCCCAGGGCAAAAATACACATACCGTTGTAATCGGGCCTGTTTCTGCTTTCAGATGCAACAGGAATTTCTCGAGTTCGTCAATCCGTTCGCGAGATATGGGCGTTTGAAGTTGAGGAAAGGTTGAGAAACCATCAAAATTTTCGCAATTATGATGCTAGAAACGAATAACTCGAATGGCTTAGGGCATAAATATTCATACCTTTGTAATCGGGCGAGTTTCTGCTCTCAGATGCAAGAGGAATATCTCGAGTTCATCAATCCGTTCGCGAGATATGGGAGTTTGAAGTTAAGGAATGGTTGAGAAACCATCAATATTTTCCAAAGTCTGATACACTGAACCAATAACTACAATGGCCTAGGGGAAAAATACACATACCGTTGTAATCGGGCGAGTTTCTACTTTCAAATGCAACAGGAATTTCTCGACTTCGTCAATCCGTTCGCGAAATACGGGAGTTAGAAGTTAAGGAATGGTTGATAAACCATCAAAATTTTTGCAAGTCTGATACTCGAAACCAATAACTACAATGACCTAGGGGAAAAATACACATACCGTTGCAATCGGGCGAGTTTCTACTTTCATATGCAATAGGAATTTCTCGAGTTCGTCAATCCGTTCGCGAGGTACGGGAGTTTGAAGTTAAGGAATGGTTGAGACGCCATCAAAATTTTCGCAATTCTGATGCTAGAAACGAATAACTAGAATGGCTTAGGGCATAAATATTCATACCGTTGTAATCGGTCGAGTTTCTGCTTTCAGATGCAACAGGAATTTCTCGAGTTCGTCAATCCGTTCGTGAGATATTGGAGTTTGAAGTTCAGGAATGGTTGAGAAACCATCAAAATTTTCGCAAGTCTGATACTCGAAAACCATAACTACAATGGCCCACGTGAAAAATACACATACCGTTGTAATCGGGCGAGTATCTGCTTTCATATGCAACAGGAATTTCTCGAGTTCGTCAATCCGTCCGCGAGATATGGGAGTTTGAAGTTGAGGAATGGTTGAGAAACCATCAAAATTTTCGCAAGTCTGATACTCGAAACCAATAACTATAATGGCCTAGGGGAAAAATACACATACCGTCGTAATCGGGCGAGTATCTGCTTTCAGATTCAACAGGAATTTCTCGAGTTCGTCAATCCGTTCGCGAGATTTTGGAGTTTGAAGTTAAGAAATGGTTGAGAAACCATCAAAATTTTCGCAAGTCTGATACTCGAGACCTATAACTACTATGGCCTAGGGCAAAAATTCACATACCGCTCTAACCGGGCGGGTTTCTGCTTTCAGATGCAGCAGGACTTTCTCGAGTTCGTCAATCCGTTCGCGAGATATGGGGTTTGAAGATAAGGAATGGTTGAGAAACCATGAAAATTTTTCGCAAGTCTGATACTCGAAACCAATAACTACAATGGCCTACGTGAAAAATACACATACCGTTGTAATCGGGCGAGTGTCTGCTTTCATATGCAACAGGAATTTCTCGAGTTCGTCAATCCGTCCGCGAGATATGGGAGTTTGAAGTTAAGGAATGGTTGAGAAACCATCAAAAATTTCGCTGGTCTGATACTCGAAACCAATAACTGGAATGGCCTAGGGGAAAAATACACATACTGTTGTAATCGCGCGAGTTTCTGCTTTCAGATGAAAAAGGAATTTCTCGAGTTCGTCAATCCGTTCGCGAGATATGGGAGTTTGAAATTAAGGAATGGTTGAGAAACCATCAAAATTTTCGCAAGTCTGATACTCGAAACCAATAACTACTATGGCCTAGGGCAAAAATACACACACCGCTGTAATCGGGCGGGTTTCTGTTTTCAGATGCAGCAGGAATTTCTCGAGTTCGTCAATCCGTTCGTGAGATATGGGAGTTTGAATTTAAGGAGTGGTTGAGAAACCTTCAAAATTTTCGCAAGTCTGAAACTCGAAACCAATAACTACTATTTCCTAGGGCAAAAATACACATACCAGGTGATCGGGCGAGTTTCTGCTTTCATATGCAACAGGAATTTCTCGAGTTCGTCAATCCGTCCGCGAGATATGGGAGTTTGAAGTTAAGGCATGGATGAGAAACCATCAAAATTTTCGCAAGTCTATACTCGAAACCAATAACTGGAATGGCCTAGGGGAAAAGTACACATACCTTTGTAATCGGGCGAGTTTCCATTTTCAGACGCAACAGGAATTTCTCGAGCTCGCCATTCCGTTCGCGAGATATGGGAGTTTGAAGTTAAGAAATGGTTGACATACCATCAAAATTTTCGCAAGTCTGATACTCGAAACCAATAACTACTATGGCCTAGGGCAAAAATACACATACCGTTGTAATTGGGAGAGTTTCTACAGTCAGATGCAACAGAAATTATTCGGATTCGTCAAACCGTTCGCGAAATATCGGAGTTTGAAGTTAAGGAATGGTTGAGAAACCATCAACATTTGCGCTGGTCTGATACTCGAAACCAGTAACTGGAGTGGCCTTGGGGAAAAGTACACAGACCATTGTAATCGGGCGAGTTTCTACTTTCAGATGCTACAGGAATTTCTCGAGTTCGTCAATCCGTTCGCGAGATATGGGAGTTTGTAGTTAAGGAATGGTTGAGAAACCGTCAAAACTTTCGCAAGTCTAATAATCCAAACCAATAACTACAATGGCCTAGGGGAAAAATACACAGACCGTTGTAATCGGGCGAGCATCTGCTTTCAGATGCAACACGAATTTCTCGAGTACGTCAATCCGTTCGCGAGATACGGGAGTTTGAAGTTAAGGAATGATTGAGAAACCATCAAAATTTTCACAAGTCTGGTACTCGAAACCAATAACTGCAATGGCCTAGGGGAAAAGTACACACACCATTGTAATCGGGCGAGTTTCTACTTTCAGATGCAACAGAAATTTCTCGAGTTAGTCAATCCGTTCGCGAGATATGGGACTTTGAAGTTAAGGAATGGTTGAGAAACCATCAAATTCTTCGCAAGTCTGATACTCGAAACCAATAACTACAATGGCCTAGGGGAAAAATACACATTCCGTTGCAATCGGCCGAGTTTCTACTTTCAAATGCAACAAGAATTTCTCGCGTTCGTCAATCGGTTCGCGAGATATGGGAGTTTGAAATTAAGGAATGTTTGACAAACCATCAAAATTTTCGCAAGTCTGATACTCGATACCAATAACTACAATGGCCTACGGGAAAAATACACATACCTTTGTAATTGTGAGAGTTTCTACTGTCAGATGCAACAGAAATTACTATATTCGGATTCGTCAATCCGTTCTCGAAATATCGGAGTTTGAATTTAAGGAAAGGTTGAGAAACCATCAAAATTTTCGCAATTCTGATGCTAGAAACGAATAACTAGAATCGCTTAGGGCATAAATATTGATACCGTGGTAATCGGGCGAGTTGCTGCTTTCAGATGCAACACGAATTTCTCGAGTTCGTCAATCCGTTCGCGAGATACGGGAGTTTGAAGTTAAGGAATGGTTGAGAAACCATCAAAATTTTCGCAAGTCTGATACTCGAAACCAATAACTGGAATGGCCTAGGGGAAAAGTACACACACCATTGTAATCGGGCGAGTTTCTACTTTCAGATGCAACAGGAATTTCTCGTGTTCGTCAATCCGTTCGCGAGATATGGGAGTTTGAAGTTAAGGAATGGTTGAGAAACCATCAAATTCTTCGCAAGTCTGATACTCGAAACCAATAACTACAATGGCCTAGGGGGAAAATACACATACCGTTGCAATCGGGCGAGTTTCTACTTTCAAATGCAACAAGAATTTCTCGCGTTCGTCAATCCGTTCGCGAGATATGGGAGTTCGAAATTAAGGAATGTTTGACAAACCATCAAAATTTTCTCAAGTCTGATACTCGAAACCAATAATTACTATGGCCTAGGGCAAACACTAATACCGTTCTAATCGGAGCGTGTTTCTGCTTTCAGATGCAATAGGAATTTCTCGAGTTCGTCAAACCGTTCGCGATATATGGGAGTTTGAAGCTAAGGAGTAGTTTAGAAGCCATCAAAATTTTCGCAAGTCTGATACTCGAACCCATTAACTACAATGGCCTAGGGGAAAAATACACATACCGTTGTAATCGGGCGAGTTTCTACTTTCAGATGCAACAGGAATTTCTCAAGTTGGTCAATCCGTTCGCGAGATATGGGAGTTTGAAGTTAAGGAATGGTTGAGAAACCACCAAAATTTTCGCAAGTCTGATACTCGAAACCAATAACTACAATGGCCTAGGGGAAAAATACACATACCGTCGTAATCGGGCGAGTATCTGCTTTCAGATTCAACAGGAATTTCTCGAGTTCGTCAATCCGTTCGCGAGATTTTGGAGTTTGAAGTTAAGAAATGGTTGAGAATCCATCAAAATTTTCGCAAGTCTGATACTCGAAACCAATAACTACTATGGCCTAGGGCAAAAATAACCACACCGCTGTAATCGGGCTGGTTTCTGTTTTCAGATGCAGCAGGACTTTCTCGAGTTCGTCAATCCGTTCGCGAGATATGGGGGTTTGAAGATAAGGAATGGTTGAGAAACAATCAAAATTTTCGCAAGTCTGATACTCGAAACCAATAACCACTATGGCCTAGGGCAAAACTACACACACCGTTGTAATCGGGCAAGTTTCTGTTTTTAGATGCAACAGGAATTACTCGAGTTCGTCAATCCGTTCGTGAGATATGGGAGTTCGAAGTTAAGGAGTGGTTGAGAAACCATCAAAATTTTCGCAAGTCTGATACTCGAAACCAATAACTACAGAGGCCTAGGGGAAAAGTACACATACCTTTGTAATCGGGCGAGTTTCCACTTTCAGACGCAACAGGAATTTCTCGAGTTCGTCAATCCGTTCGCGAGATATGGGAGTTTGATGTTAAGGAATGGTTGAGAAACCATCAAAATTTTCGCAAGTCTGATACTCGAAACCAATAACTACAGAGGCCTAGGGGAAAAGTACACATACCTTTGTAATCGGGCGAGTTTCCACTTTCAGACGCAACAGGAATTTCTCGAGTTCGTCAATCCGTTCGCGAGATATGGGAGTTTGATGTTAAGGAATGTTTGAGAAACCATCAAAATTATCGCAAGTCTGATACTCGAAACCAATAACTACAGAGGCCTAGGGGAAAAATACACATACCGTTGGAATCGGGCGAGTTTCTACTTTCAGATGCAACAGGAATTTCTCGAGTTGGTCAATCCGTGCGCGAGATATGGGAGTTTGAAGTTAAGGAATGGTTGAGAAACCATCAAAATTTTCACTGTTCTGATACTCGAAACCAATAACTGGAATAGCCGAGGGGAAAAGTACATACACCATTGTAATCGGGCGTGTTTTCTACTTTCAGATGCAACAGGAATTTCTCGTGTTCGTCAATCCGTTCGCGATATATGGGAGTTGTAAGCTAAGGAATGGTTTAGAAACCATCAAAATTTTCGCAAATCTGATACTCGAAACCATTAACAACAATGGCCTACGGGAAAAATACACATATCGTTGTAATCGGGCGAGTTTCTACTTTCAGAAGCAACAGGAATTTCTCGAGTTCGTCAATCCGTTCGCGAGATATGGGAGTTTGAAATGAAGGAAAGGTTGAGAAACCATCAAAATTTTCGCAATTATGATGCTAGGAACGAATAACTAGAATGGCTTAGGGCATAAATATTCATACCGTTGTAATCGGGCGAGTTTCTGCTTTCAGATGCAACAGGAATTTCTCGAGTTCGTCAATCCGTTCGCGAGATATGGGAGTTTGAATTTAAGGAATGGTTGAGAAACCATCAAAATTTTCGCAATTCTGATGCTAGAAACGAATAACTGGAATGGCCTAGGGGAAATATACACACACCATTGTAATCGCGCGAGTTTCTACTTTCAGATGCAACAAGAATTTCTCGAGTTCGTCAATCGGTTCGCGAGATATGGGAGTTTGAACTTAAGGAATGGTTGCGAAACCATCAATATTTTCGCAAGTCTGATACTCGAAACCAATAACTACAATGGCCTAGGGGAAAAATACTCATACCGTTGTAATCGGGCAGGCTTCTACTTTCAAATGCAACAGGAATTTCTCGAGTTCGTCAATCCGTTCGCGAGATATGGGAGTTTGAAGTTAAGGAAAGGTTGAGAAACCATCAAAATTTTAGCAAGTCTGATACTCGAAACCAATAACTACAAAGGCCTAGGGGAAAAATACACACATCGTCGTAATCGGGCGAGTTTCTACTTTCAGATGCAACAGGAATTTCTCGAGTTCGTCAATCCGTTCGCGATATATGGGAGTTTGAATCTAAGGAATGTTTGAGAAACCATCAAAGTTTTCGCAAGTCTGATACTCGAAACCAATAACTACAATGGCCTAGGGGAAAATTACATATACCCCTGTAATCGGGCGAGTTTCTACTTTCAGATGCAACAGGAATTTCTCGAGTTGATCAATCCGTTCGCGAGACATGGGAGTTTGAACTTAAGGAATGGTTGAGAAACCATCAAAATTTTCGCAATTCTGATGCTAGAAACGAATAACTAGAATCGCTTAGGGCATAAGTATTCATACCGTGGTAATCGGGCGAGTTGCTGCTTTCAGATGCAACACGAATTTCTCGAGTTCGTCAATCCGTTCGCGAGACACGGGAGTTTGAAGTTAAGGAATGGTTGAGAAACCATCAAAATTTTCGCAAGTCTGATACTCGAAACCAATAACTGGAATGGCCTAGGGGAAAAGTACACACACCATTGTAATCGGGCGAGTTTCTACTTTCAGATGCAACAGGAATTTCTCGAGTTCGTCAATCCGTTCGCGAGATATGGGAGTTTGAAGTAAAGGAATGGTTGAGAATCCATCAAATTCTTAGCAAGTCTGATACTCGAAACCAATAACTACAATGGCCTAGGGGAAAAATACACATACCGTGGCAATCGGGCGAGTTTCTACTTTCAGACGCAACAGGAATTTCTCCAGTTCGTCAATCCGTTCGCGAGATATGGGAGTTTGATGTTAAGGAATGGTTGAGAAACCATCAAAATTTTCGCAAGTCTGATACTCGAAACCAATAACCACTATGGCCTAGGGCAAAAATACACAAACCTTTGTAATTGGGAGAGTTTCTACTGTCAGATGCAACAGAAATTATTCGGATTCGTCAATCCGTTCGCGAAATATCGGAGTTTGAAGTTAAGGAATGGTTGAGAAACAATCAACATTTGCGCTGGTCTGATACTCGAAACCAGTAACTGGAGTGGCCTTGGGGAAAAGTACACACACCATTGTAATCGGGCGAGTTTCTACTTTCAGATGCAACAGGAATTTCTCGAGTTCGTCAATCGGTTCACGAGATATGGGAGTTTGTAGTTAAGGTATGATTGAGAAACCATCAAAACTTTCGCAAGTCTGATAATCCAAACCAATAACTACAATGGCCTAGGGGAAAGTATACAGACCGTTGTAATCGGGCGAGTATCTGCTTTCAGATGCAACACGAATTTCTCGAGTTCGTCAATCCGTTCGCGAGATACGGGAGTTTGAAGTTAAGGAATGGTTGAGAAACCATCAAAATTTTCGCAAGTCTGATTCTCGAAACCAATAACTGGAATGGCCTAGGGGAAAAGTACACACACCATTGTAATCGGGCGAGTTTCTACTTTCAGATGCAACAGGAATTTCTCGTGTTCGTCAATCCGTTCGCGAGATATGGGAGTTTGAAGTTAAGGAATGGTTGAGAAACCATCAAATTCTTCGCAAGTCTGATACTCGAAACCAATAACTACAATGGCCTAGGGGGAAAATACACATACCGTTGCAATCGGGCGAGTTTCTACTTTCAAATGCAACAAGAATTTCTCGCGTTCGTCAATCCGTTCGCGAGATATGGGAGTTCGAAATTAAGGAATGTTTGACAAACCATCAAAATTTTCGCAAGTCTGATACTCGAAACCAATAATTACTATGGCCTAGGGCAAACACTAATACCGTTCTAATCGGGCGTGTTTCTGCTTTCAGATGCAATAGGAATTTCTCGAGTTCGTCAATCCGTTCGCGATATATGGGAGTTTGAAGCTAAGGAATAGTTTAGAAGCCATCAAAATTTTCGCAAGTCTGATACTCGAACCCATTAACTACAATGGCCTAGGGGAAAAATATACATACCGTTGTAATCGGGCGAGTTTCTACTTTCAGATGCAACAGGAATTTCTCGAGTTCGTCAATCCGTTCGCGAGATATGGGAGTTTGAAGTTAAGGAATGGTTGAGAAACCATCAAAGTTTTAGCAAGTCTGATACTCGAAACCAATAACTACAATGGCCTAGGGGAAAAATACATATACCGCTGTAATCGGGCGAGTTTCTACTTTCAGATGCAACAGGAATTTCTCGAGTTGGTCAATCCGTTCGCGAGATATGGGAGTTTGAAGTTAAGGAATGGTTGAGAAACCACCAAAATTTTCGCAAGTCTGATACTCGAAACCAATAACTACAATGGCCTAGGGGAAAAATACACATACCGTCGTAATCGGGCGAGTATCTGCTTTCAGATTCAACAGGAATTTCTCGAGTTCGTCAATCCGTTCGCGAGATTTTGGAGTTTGAAGTTAAGAAATGGTTGAGAATCCATCAAAATTTTCGCAAGTCTGATACTCGAAACCAATAACTACTATGGCCTAGGGCAAAAATAACCACACCGCTGTAATCGGGCTGGTTTCTGTTTTCAGATGCAGCAGGACTTTCTCGAGTTCGTCAATCCGTTCGCGAGATATGGGGGTTTGAAGATAAGGAATGGTTGAGAAACAATCAAAATTTTCGCAAGTCTGATACTCGAAACCAATAACCACTATGGCCTAGGGCAAAACTACACACACCGTTGTAATCGGGCAAGTTTCTGTTTTTAGATGCAACAGGAATTACTCGAGTTCGTCAATCCGTTCGTGAGTTATGGGAGTTCGAAGTTAAGGAGTGGTTGAGAAACCATCAAAATTTTCGCAAGTCTGATACTCGAAACCAATAACTACAGAGGCCTAGGGGAAAAGTACACATACCTTTGTAATCGGGCGAGTTTCCACTTTCAGACGCAACAGGAATTTCTCGAGTTCGTCAATCCGTTCGCGAGATATGGGAGTTTGATGTTAAGGAATGGTTGAGAAACCATCAAAATTTTCGCAAGTCTGATACTCGAAACCAATAACTACAGAGGCCTAGGGGAAAACTACACACACCGTTGTAATCGGGCAAGTTTCTGTTTTTAGATGCAACAGGAATTACTCGAGTTCGTCAATCCGTTCGTGAGTTATGGGAGTTTGATGTTAAGGAATGTTTGAGAAACCATCAAAATTATCGCAAGTCTGATACTCGAAACCAATAACTACAGAGGCCTAGGGGAAAAATACACATACCGTTGGAATCGGGCGAGTTTCTACTTTCAGATGCAACAGGAATTTCCCGAGTTGGTCAATCCGTGCGCGAGATATGGGAGTTTGAAGTTAAGGAATGGTTGAGAAACCATCAAAATTTTCACTGTTCTGATACTCGAAACCAATAACTGCAATAGCCTAGGGGAAAAGTACATACACCATTGTAATCGGGCGTGTTTTCTACTTTCAGATGCAACAGGAATTTCTCGAGTTCGTCAATCCGTTCGCGATATATGGGAGTTGTAAGCTAAGGAATGGTTTAGAAACCATCAAAATTTTCGCAAGTCTGATACTCGAAACCATTAACAACAATGGCCTACGGAAAAAATACACATATCGTTGTAATCGGGCGAGTTTCTACTTTCAGAAGCAACAGGAATTTCTCGAGTTCGTCAATCCGTTCGCGAGATATGGGAGTTTGAAATGAAGGAAAGGTTGAGAAACCATCAAAATTTTCGCAATTATGATGCTAGGAACGAATAACTAGAATGGCTTAGGGCATAAATATTCATACCGTTGTAATCGGGCGAGTTTCTGCTTTCAGATGCAACAGGAATTTCTCGAGTTCGTCAATCCGTTCGCGAGATATGGGAGTTTGAATTTAAGGAATGGTTGAGAAACCATCAAAATTTTCGCAATTCTGATGCTAGAAACGAATAACTGGAATGGCCTAGGGGAAATATACACTCACCATTGTAATCGCGCGAGTTTCTACTTTCAGATGCAACAAGAATTTCTCGAGTTCGTCAATCGGTTCGCGAGATATGGGAGTTTGAACTTAAGGAATGGTTGCGAAACCATCAATATTTTCGCAAGTCTGATACTCGAAACCAATAACTACAATGGCCTAGGGGAAAAATACACATACCGTTGTAATCGGGCAGGCTTCTACTTTCAAATGCAACAGGAATTTCTCGAGTTCGTCAATCCGTTCGCGAGATATGGGAGTTTGAAGTTAAGGAAAGGTTGAGAAACCATCAAAATTTTAGCAAGTCTGATACTCGAAACCAGTAACTACAAAGGCCTAGGGGAAAAATACACACATCGTCGTAATCGGGCGAGTTTCTACTTTCAGATGCAACAGGAATTTCTCGAGTTCGTCACTCCGTTCGCGATATATGGGAGTTTGAATCTAAGTAATGGTTTAGAAGCCATCAAAATTTTCGCAAGTCTGATACTCGAACCCATTAACTACAATGGCCTAGGGGTAAAATACACATACCGTTGTAATCGGGCGAGTTTCTACTTTCAGATGCAACAGGAATTTCTCGAGTTCGTCATACCGTTCGCGAGATATGGGTGTTTGAAGTTAAGGAATGGTTGAGAAACCATCAAAGTTTTCGCAAGTCTGATACTCGAAACCAATAACTACAATGGCCTAGGGGAAAAATACACATACCGTCGTAATCGGGCGAGTATCTGCTTTCAGATTCAACAGGAATTTCTCGAGTTCGTCAATCCGTTCGCGAGATTTTGGAGTTTGAAGTTAAGAAATGGTTGAGAAGCCATCAAAATTTTCGCAATTCTGATGCTAGAAACGAGTAACTGGAATGGCCTAGGGTAAAGATACACGCACCATTGTAATCGCGCGAGTTTCTACTTTCAGATGCAACAAGAATTTCTCGAATTCGTCAATCCGTTCGCGAGATATGGGAGTTTGAAATTCAGGAAAGGTTGAGAAACCCTCAAAATTTTAGCAAGTCTGATATTCGAAACCAATAACTACAAAGGCCTAGGGGAAAAATACACACATCGTTGTAATCGGGCGAGTTTCTACTTTCAGATGCAACAGGAATTTCTCGAGTTCGTCAATCCGTTCGCGAGATATGGGAGTTTGAAGTTAAGGAAAGGTTGAGAAACCCTCAAAATTTTAGCAAGTCTGATATTCGAAACTAATAACTACAATGGCCTAGGGGAAAGATACACATGTCGTTGTAATCGGGCGAGTTTCTGCTTTCACATGCAACAGGAATTTCTCGAGTTCGTCAATCCGTTCGCGAGATATGGGTGTTTGAAGTTAAGGAATGGTTGAGAAACCATCAAAGTTTTCGCAAGTCTGATACTCGAAACCAATAACTACAATGGCCTAGGGGAAAAATACACATACCGTCGTAATCGGGCGAGTATCTGCTTTCAGATTCAACAGGAATTTCTCGAGTTCGTCAATCCGTTCGCGAGATTTTGGAGTTTGAAGTTAAGAAATGGTTGAGAAACCATCAAAATTTTCGCAAGTCTGATACTCGAAACCAATAACTACTATGGCCTAGGGCAAAAATACACCCACCGCTGTAATCGGGCGGGTTTCTGTTTTCAGATGCGGCAGATCTTTCTCGAGTTCGTCAATCCGTTCGCGAGATATGGGGGTTTGAAGTTAAAGAAAGGTTGAGAAACCATCAAAATTTTAGCAAGTCTGATACTCGAAACCAATAACTACAAAGGCCTAGGGAAAAAATACACACATCGTTGTAATCGGGCGAGTTTCTACTTTCAGATGCAACAGGAATTTCTCGAGTTCGTCAATCCGTTCGCGAGATATGGGAGTTTGAAGTTAAGGAATGGTTGAGAAACCATCACAGTTTTCGCAAGTCTGATACTCGAAACCAATAACTACAATGGCCTAGGGGAAAAATACATATACCGCTGTAATCGGGCGAGTTTCTACTTTCAGATGCAACAGGAATTTCTCGAGTTCGTCAATCCGTTCGCGAGATATGGGAGTTTGAAGTTAAGGAAAGGTTGAGAAACCATCAAAATTTTAGCAAGACTGATACTCGAAACCAATAACTACAAAGGCCTAGGGAAAAAATACACACATCGTTGTAATCGGGCGAGTTTCTACTTTCAGATGCAACAGGAATTTCTCGAGTTCGTCAATCCGTTCGCGAGATATGGGAGTTTGAAGTTAAGGAATGGTTGAGAAACCATCACAGTTTTCGCAAGTCTGATACTCGAAACCAATAACTACAATGGCCTAGGGGAAAAATACATATACCGCTGTAATCGGGCGAGTTTCTACTTTCAGATGCAACAGGAATTTCTCGAGTTCGTCAATCCGTTCGCGAGATATGGGAGTTTGAAGTTAAGGAATGGTTGAGAAACCATCAAAATTTTCACTGTTCTGATACTCGAAACCAATAACTGGAATAGCCTAGGGGAAAAGTACATACACCATTGTAATCGGGCGAGTTTTCTACTTTCAGATGCAACAGGAATTTCTCGAGTTCATCAATCCGTTCGCGATATATGGGAGTTGTAAGCTAAGGAATGGTTTAGAAACCATCAAAATTTTCGCAAGTCTGATACTCGAAACCATTAACTACAATGGCCTAGGGGAAAAATACACATATCGTTGTAATCGGGCGAGTTTCTTCTTTCAGAAGCAACAGGAATTTCTCGAGTTCGTCAATCCGTTCGCGAGATATGGGAGTTTGAAGTTAAGGAAAGGTTGAGAAACCATCAAAATTTTCGCAATTTTGATGCTAGGAACGAATAACTAGAATGGCTTAGGGCATAAATATTCATACCGTTGTAATCGGGCGAGTTTCTGCTTTCAGATGCAACGGGAATTTCTCGAGTTCGTCAATCCGTTCGCGAGATATGGGAGTTTGAAGTTAAGGAATAGTTGAGAAACCAACAAAATTTTCGCAATTCTGATGCTAGAAACGAATAACTGGAATAGCCTAGGGGAAAGATACACACACCTTTGTAATCGGGCGAGTTTCTACTCTCAGATGCAACAGGAATTTCTCGCGTTCGTCAATCCGTTCGCGAGATTTGGGAGTTCGAAGTTAAGGAATGGTTGAGAAGCCATCAAAATTTTCGCAATTCTGATGCTAGAAACGAGTAACTGGAATGGCCTAGGGTAAAGATATACACACCATTGTAATCGCGCGAGTTTCTACTTTCAGATGCAACGGGAATTTCTCGAGTTCGTCAATCCGTTCGCGAGATATGGCAGCTCGAAGTTAAGGAATGGTTGAGAAGCCATCAAAATTTTCGCAATTCTAATGGTTGAAACGAGTAACTAGATTGGCTTAGGGCAAAAATATTCATACCGTTGTAATCGGGCGTGTTTCTACTTTCAGAAGCAACAGTAATCTCTCGAGTTCGTCAATCCGTTCGCCAGATATGGGAGTTTGAAGTTAAGGAAAGGCTGAGAAACCATCAAAATTTTCGCAAGTCTGATGCTAGAAACGAATATCTAGAATGGCTTAGGGCATAAATATTCATACCGTTGTAATCGGGCGAGTTTCTGCTTTCAGATGCAACAGGAATTTCTCGAGTTCGTCAATCCGTTCGCGAGATATGGGAGTTTGAAGTTAAGGAATGGTTGAGAAACCATAAAAATTTTCGCAAGTCTGATACTCGAAACAAATAACTACAATGGCCTAGGGGAAAAATACACATACCGTTGTAATCGGGCGAGTTTCTACTTTCAGATGCAACAGGAATATCTCGAGTTCGCCAATCCGTTCGCGAGATATGGGAGTTTGAAATTAAGGAATCGTTGAGACACCATCAAAATTTTCGCAAGTCTGATACTCCAAACCAATAAGTAGTATTGCCTAGGGCGAAAATACACCCACCATTGTAATCGGGCGAGTTTCTACTTTCAGATGCAACAGGAAAATCTCGAGTTCGTCAATCCGTTCGTGAGATATGGGAGTTTGAAGTTAAGGAATGGTTGAGAAACCATCAAACTTTTCGCAAGTCTGATACTCGAAACCAATAACTACTATTGCCTAGGGGAAAAGTACGCACACCATTGTAATCGGGCGAGTTTCTACTTTCAGATGCAACAGGAATATCTCGAGTTCGCCAATCCGTTCGCGAGATATGGGAGTTTGAAATTAAGGAATGGTTGAGAAACCATCAAAATTTTCGCAAGTCTGATACTCGAAACCAATAACTACAATGGGCTAGGGGAAAAATACACATACCGCTGTAATCGGGCGAGTTTCTGCTTTCACATGCAGCAGGAATTTCTCGAGTTCGTCAATCCGTTCGCGAGATATGGGAGTTCGAAGTTAAGGAATGGTTGAGAAACCATCAAAATTTTCGCAAGTCTGATACTCGAAACCAATAACTACAATGGCCTAGGGGAAAAGTACACATACCGTTGTAATCGGGCGAGTTTCTACTTTCAGATGCAACAGGAATTTCTCGAGTTCGTCAATCCGTTCGTGAGATATGGGAGTTTGAAGTTAAGGAGTGGTTGAGAAACCATCAAAATTTTCGCAAGTCTGATATTCGATAACAATAACTGGACTGGCCTAGGGGAAAAGTACACATACCATTGTAATCGGGGGCGTTTCTGCTTTCAGATGCAACACGAATATCTCGAATTCGTGAATCCGTTCGCGAGATATGGGGGTTTGAAGATAAGGAATATTTGAGAAACCATCCAAATTTTCGCAAGTCTGATACTCGAAACCAATAAATACTATTTCCTAGGGCAAATATACACAGACCGTTGTAATTGGGCGAGTATCTGCTTTCAGATGCAACAGGAATTTCTCGAGTTCGTCAATCCGTTCGCGAGATATGGGAGTTTGAAGTTAAGGAATGGATGAGAAACCATCAAAATTTTCGCAAGTCTGTACTCGAAACCAATAACTGGAATGGCCTAGGGGAAAAGTACACACACCATTGTAATCGGCCGAGTTTCTACTTTCACATGCAACAGGAATTTCTCGAGTTCGTCAATCCGTTCGCGCGATATGGGAGTTCGAAGTTAAGGAATGGTTGAGAAACCATCAAAATTTTCGCATGTCTGATACTCGAAAACCAATAACTACAATGGCCTAGGGGAAATACACATACCGTTGTAATCGGGCGAGTTTCTACTTTCAAATGCAACAGGAATTTCTCGAGTTCGTCAATCCGTTAGCGAGATATGGAAGTTTGAAGTTAAGGAAAGGTTGAGGAACCATCAAAATTTTCGCAAGTCTGATACTCGAAACCAATATCTACAAAGGCCTAGGGGAAAAATACACATATCGTTGTAATCGGGCGAGTTGCTAATTTCAAATGCAACAGGAATTTCTCGAGTTCCTCAATCCGTTCGCGAGATATGGGAGTTTGAAGTTAAGGAATGGTTGAGAAACCATCAAAATATTCGCAAGTCTGATACTCGAAACCAATAATTGGAATGGCCTATGGGAAAATTACACACACCATTGTAATCCGGCGAGTTTCTATTTTCAGATGCAACAGGAATTTCTCCAGTTCACCAATCCGTTCGTGAGATATGGGAGTTTGAAGTTAAGGAATCGTTGAGAAACCATCAAAATTTTCGCAAGTCTGATACTCGAAACCAATAACTACTATTGCCTAGGGGAAAAGTACGCACACCATTGTAATCGGGCGAGTTTCTACTTTCAGATGCAACAGGAATATCTCGAGTTCGCCAATCCGTTCGCGAGATATGGGAGTTTGAAATTAAGGAATGGTTGAGAAACCATCAAAATATTCGCAAGTCTGATACTCGAAACCAATAACTGGAATGGCCTAGGGGAAAAGTACACACACCATTGTAATCGGGCGAGTTTCTATTTTCAGATGCAACAGGAATTTCTCCAGTTCGCCAATCCGTTCGTGAGATATGGGAGTTTGAAGTTAAGGAATGGTTGAGAAACCATCAAAATTTTCGCAAGTCTGATACTCGAAACCAATAACTACTATTGCCTAGGGGAAAAGTACGCACACCATTGTAATCGGGCGAGTTTCTACTTTCAGATGCAACAGGAATTTCTCCAGTTCGCCAATCCGTTCGTGAGATATGGGAGTTTGAAGTTAAGGAATCGTTGAGACACCATCAAAATTTTCGCAAGTCTGATACTCCAAACCAATAAGTAGTATTGCCTAGGGCGAAAATACACCCACCATTGTAATCGGGCGAGTTTCTATTTTCAGATGCAACAGGAATTTCTCCAGTTCGCCAATCCGTTCGTGAGATATGGGAGTTTGAAGTTAAGGAATCGTTGAGACACCATCAAAATTTTCGCAAGTCTGATACTCCAAACCAATAAGTAGTATTGCCTAGGGCGAAAATACACCCACCATTGTAATCGGGCGAGTTTCTACTTTCAGATGCAACAGGAATTTCTCGAGTTCGTCAATCCGTTCGTGAGATATGGGAGTTTGAAGTTAAGGAATGGTTGAGAAACCATCAAAATTTTCGCAAGTCTGATACTCGAAACCAATAACTACTATTGCCTAGGGGAAAAGTACGCACACCATTGTAATCGGGCGAGTTTCTACTTTCAGATGCAACAGGAATTTCTCGAGTTCGTCAATCCGTTCGTGAGATATGGGAGTTTGAAGTTAAGGAATGGTTGAGAAACCATCAAAATTTTCGCAAGTCTGATATT
Organism: Ptiloglossa arizonensis; assembly: GCF_051014685.1. NCBI lineage: Eukaryota > Metazoa > Arthropoda > Insecta > Hymenoptera > Colletidae > Ptiloglossa > Ptiloglossa arizonensis. The sequence goes on from NW_027479061.1 coordinate 185,639, forward strand.
CGATAACAATAACTGGAGTGGCCTAGGGGAAAAGTACACATACCATTGTAATCGGGGGAGTTTCTGCTTTCAGATGCAACACGAATATCTCGAATTCGTGAATCCGTTCGCGAGATATGGGGGTTTGAAGATAAGGAATAGTTGAGAAACCATCAAAATTTTCGCAAGTTTGATACTCGAAACCAATAAATACTATTTCCTAGGGCAAACATACACATACCGTTGTAATCCGGCGAGTTTCTGCTTTCATATGCAACAGGAATTTCTCGAGTTCGTTAATCCGTTCGCGAGATATGGGAGTTAGAAGTTAAGGAATGGTTGGGAAACCATCAAAATTTTCGCAAGTCTGATACTCGAAACCAATAACTACAATGGCCTAGGGGAAATATACACAGACCGTTATAATTGGGCGAGTATCTGCTTTCAGATGCAACAGGAATTTCTCGAGTTCGTCAATCCGTTCGCGAGATATGGGAGTTTGAAGTTAAGGAATGGATGAGAAACCATCAAAATTTTCGCAAGTCTGTACTCGAAAACAATAAATACTATTTCCTAGGGCAAAAATACACATACCGTTGTAATCCGGCGAGTTTCTGCTTTCATATGCAACAGGAATTTCTCGAGTTCGTAAATCCGTTCGCGAGATATGGGAGTTTGAAGTTAAGGAAAGGTTGAGAAACCAACCAAATTTTAGCAAGTCTGATACTCGAAACCAATAACTACAAAGGCCTAGGGGAAAAATACGCACATCGTTGTAATCGGGCGAGTTTCTACTTTCAGAAGCAACAGGAATTTCTCGAGTTCGTCAATCCGTTCGCGAGATATGGGAGTTTGAAGTTAAGGAATGGTTGAGAAACCATCAAAATTTTCACTGTTCTGATACTCGAAACCAATAACTGGAATAGCCTAGGGGAAAAGTACATACACCATTGTAATCGGGCGAGTTTTCTACTTTCAGATGCAACAGGAATTTCTCGAGTTCGTCAATCCGTTCGCGATATATGGGAGTTGTAAGCTAAGGAATGGTGTAGAAACCATCAAAATTTTCGCAAGTCTGATACTCGAAACCATTAACTACAATGGCCTAGGGGAAAAATACACATATCGTTGTAATCGGGCGAGTTTCTACTTTCAGATGCATCAGGAATTTCTCGACTTCGTCAATCCGTTCGCGAGGTATGGGTGTTTGAAGTTAAGGAATGGTTGAGAAACCATCAAAATTCTCGCAATTCTGATGCTAGAAACGATTAACTGGAATGGCCTAGGGTAAAGATACACACACCATTGTAATCGCGCGAGTTTCTACTTTCAGATGCAACGGGAATTTCTCGAGTTCGTCAATCCGTTCGCGAGATATGGGGGTTTGAAGATAAGGAATATTTGAGAAACCATCCAAATTTTCGCAAGTCTGATACTCGAAACCAATAAATACTATTTCCTAGGGCAAATATACACAGACCGTTGTAATTGGGCGAGTATCTGCTTTCAGATGCAACAGGAATTTCTCGAGTTCGTCAATCCGTTCGCGAGATATGGGAGTTTGAAGTTAAGGAATGGATGAGAAACCATCAAAATTTTCGCAAGTCTGTACTCGAAACCAATAACTGGAATGGCCTAGGGGAAAAGTACACACACCATTGTAATCGGCCGAGTTTCTACTTTCACATGCAACAGGAATTTCTCGAGTTCGTCAATCCGTTCGCGCGATATGGGAGTTCGAAGTTAAGGAATGGTTGAGAAACCATCAAAATTTTCGCATGTCTGATACTCGAAAACCAATAACTACAATGGCCTAGGGGAAATACACATACCGTTGTAATCGGGCGAGTTTCTACTTTCAAATGCAACAGGAATTTCTCGAGTTCGTCAATCCGTTAGCGAGATATGGAAGTTTGAAGTTAAGGAAAGGTTGAGGAACCATCAAAATTTTCGCAAGTCTGATACTCGAAACCAATATCTACAAAGGCCTAGGGGAAAAATACACATATCGTTGTAATCGGGCGAGTTGCTAATTTCAAATGCAACAGGAATTTCTCGAGTTCCTCAATCCGTTCGCGAGATATGGGAGTTTGAAGTTAAGGAATGGTTGAGAAACCATCAAAATATTCGCAAGTCTGATACTCGAAACCAATAATTGGAATGGCCTATGGGAAAATTACACACACCATTGTAATCCGGCGAGTTTCTATTTTCAGATGCAACAGGAATTTCTCCAGTTCACCAATCCGTTCGTGAGATATGGGAGTTTGAAGTTAAGGAATCGTTGAGAAACCATCAAAATTTTCGCAAGTCTGATACTCGAAACCAATAACTACTATTGCCTAGGGGAAAAGTGCGCACACCATTGTAATCGGGCGAGTTTCTACTTTCAGATGCAACAGGAATATCTCGAGTTCGCCAATCCGTTCGCGAGATATGGGAGTTTGAAATTAAGGAATGGTTGAGAAACCATCAAAATATTCGCAAGTCTGATACTCGAAACCAATAACTGGAATGGCCTAGGGGAAAAGTACACACACCATTGTAATCGGGCGAGTTTCTATTTTCAGATGCAACAGGAATTTCTCCAGTTCGCCAATCCGTTCGTGAGATATGGGAGTTTGAAGTTAAGGAATGGTTGAGAAACCATCAAAATTTTCGCAAGTCTGATACTCGAAACCAATAACTACTATTGCCTAGGGGAAAAGTACGCACACCATTGTAATCGGGCGAGTTTCTACTTTCAGATGCAACAGGAATTTCTCCAGTTCGCCAATCCGTTCGTGAGATATGGGAGTTTGAAGTTAAGGAATCGTTGAGACACCATCAAAATTTTCGCAAGTCTGATACTCCAAACCAATAAGTAGTATTGCCTAGGGCGAAAATACACCCACCATTGTAATCGGGCGAGTTTCTATTTTCAGATGCAACAGGAATTTCTCCAGTTCGCCAATCCGTTCGTGAGATATGGGAGTTTGAAGTTAAGGAATCGTTGAGACACCATCAAAATTTTCGCAAGTCTGATACTCCAAACCAATAAGTAGTATTGCCTAGGGCGAAAATACACCCACCATTGTAATCGGGCGAGTTTCTACTTTCAGATGCAACAGGAATTTCTCGAGTTCGTCAATCCGTTCGTGAGATATGGGAGTTTGAAGTTAAGGAATGGTTGAGAAACCATCAAAATTTTCGCAAGTCTGATACTCGAAACCAATAACTACTATTGCCTAGGGGAAAAGTACGCACACCATTGTAATCGGGCGAGTGTCTACTTTCAGATGCAACAGGAATTTCTCGAGTTCGTCAATCCGTTCGTGAGATATGGGAGTTTGAAGTTAAGGAATGGTTGAGAAACCATCAAAATTTTCGCAAGTCTGATATTCGATAACAATAACTGGAGTGGCCTAGGGGAAAAGTACACATACCATTGTAATCGGGGGAGTTTCTGCTTTCAGATGCAACACGAATATCTCGAATTCGTGAATCCGTTCGCGAGATATGGGGGTTTGAAGATAAGGAATAGTTGAGAAACCATCAAAATTTTCGCAAGTTTGATACTCGAAACCAATAAATACTATTTCCTAGGGCAAACATACACATACCGTTGTAATCCGGCGAGTTTCTGCTTTCATATGCAACAGGAATTTCTCGAGTTCGTTAATCCGTTCGCGAGATATGGGAGTTAGAAGTTAAGGAATGGTTGGGAAACCATCAAAATTTTCGCAAGTCTGATACTCGAAACCAATAACTACAATGGCCTAGGGGAAATATACACAGACCGTTATAATTGGGCGAGTATCTGCTTTCAGATGCAACAGGAATTTCTCGAGTTCGTCAATCCGTTCGCGAGATATGGGAGTTTGAAGTTAAGGAATGGATGAGAAACCATCAAAATTTTCGCAAGTCTGTACTCGAAAACAATAAATACTATTTCCTAGGGCAAAAATACACATACCGTTGTAATCCGGCGAGTTTCTGCTTTCATATGCAACAGGAATTTCTCGAGTTCGTAAATCCGTTCGCGAGATATGGGAGTTTGAAGTTAAGGAAAGGTTGAGAAACCAACCAAATTTTAGCAAGTCTGATACTCGAAACCAATAACTACAAAGGCCTAGGGGAAAAATACGCACATCGTTGTAATCGGGCGAGTTTCTACTTTCAGAAGCAACAGGAATTTCTCGAGTTCGTCAATCCGTTCGCGAGATATGGGAGTTTGAAGTTAAGGAATGGTTGAGAAACCATCAAAATTTTCACTGTTCTGATACTCGAAACCAATAACTGGAATAGCCTAGGGGAAAAGTACATACACCATTGTAATCGGGCGAGTTTTCTACTTTCAGATGCAACAGGAATTTCTCGAGTTCGTCAATCCGTTCGCGATATATGGGAGTTGTAAGCTAAGGAATGGTGTAGAAACCATCAAAATTTTCGCAAGTCTGATACTCGAAACCATTAACTACAATGGCCTAGGGGAAAAATACACATATCGTTGTAATCGGGCGAGTTTCTACTTTCAGATGCATCAGGAATTTCTCGACTTCGTCAATCCGTTCGCGAGGTATGGGTGTTTGAAGTTAAGGAATGGTTGAGAAACCATCAAAATTCTCGCAATTCTGATGCTAGAAACGATTAACTGGAATGGCCTAGGGTAAAGATACACACACCATTGTAATCGCGCGAGTTTCTACTTTCAGATGCAACGGGAATTTCTCGAGTTCGTCAATCCGTTCGCGAGATATGGGAGCTCGAAGTTAAGGAATGGTTGAGAAGCCATCAAAATTTTCGCAATTCTAATGGTTGAAACGAGTAACTAGATTGGCTTAGGGCAAAAATATTCATACCGTTGTAATCGGGCGCGTTTCTACTTTCAGAAGCAACAGGAATTTCTCGAGTTCGTCAATCCGCTCGCCAGATATGGGAGTTTGAAGTTAAGGAAAGGCTGAGAAACCATCAAAATTTTCGCAAGTCTGATGCTAGAAACGAATATCTAGAATGGCTTAGGGCATAAATATTCATACCGTTGTAATCGGGCGAGTTTCTGCTTTCAGATGCAACAGGAATTTCTCGAGTTCGTCAATCCGTTCGCGAGATATGGGAGTTTGAAGTTAAGGAATGGTTGAGAAACCATAAAAATTTTCGCAAGTCTGATACTCGAAACAAATAACTACAATGGCCTAGGGGAAAAATACACATACCGTTGTAATCGGGCGAGTTTCTGCTTTCACATGCAACAGGGATTTCTCGAGTTCGTCAATCCGTTCGCGAGATATGGGATTTCGAAGTTAAGGAATGGTTGAGAAACCAAAATTTTCGCAAGTCTGATACTCGAAACCAATAACTACAATGGCCTAGGGGAAAAATACACATACCGCTGTAATCGGGCGAGTTTCTGCTTTCACATGCAACAGGAATTTCTCGAGTTCGTCAATCCGTTCGCGAGATATGGGAGTTCGAAGTTAAGGAATGGTTGAGAAACCATCAAAATTTTCGCAAGTCTGATACTCGAAACCAATAACTACAATGGCCTGGGGGAAAAATACACATACCGTTGTAATCGGGCGAGTTTCTGCTTTCACATGCAACAGGGATTTCTCGAGTTCGTCAATCCGTTCGCGAGATATGGGAGTTCGAAGTTAAGGAATGGTTGAGAAACCATCAAAATTTTCGCAAGTCTGATACTCGAAACCAATAACTACAATGGCCTAGGGGAAAAATACACATATCGTTGTAATCGGGCAAGTTGCTAATTTCAAATGCAACAGGAATTTCTCGAGTTCCTCAATCCGTTCGCGAGATATGGGAGTTTGAAGTTAAGGAATGGTTGAGAAACCATCAAAATATTCGCAAGTCTGATACTCGAAACCAATAATTGGAATGGCCTAGGGGAAAATTACACACACCATTGTAATCCGGCGAGTTTCTATTTTCAGACGCAACAGGAATTTCTCCAGTTCGCAAATCCGTTCGTGAGATATGGGAGTTTGAAGTTAAGGAATCGTTGAGAAACCATCAAAATTTTCGCAAGTCTGATACTCGAAACCAATAACTACTATTGCCTAGGGGAAAAGTACGCACACCATTGTAATCGGGCGAGTTTCTACTTTCAGATGCAACAGGAATTTCTCGAGTTCGTCAATCCGTTCGCGATATATGGGAGTTGTAAGCTAAGGAATGGTTTAGAAACCATCAAAATTTTCGCAAGTCTGATACTCGAAACCAATAACTACAATGGCCTAGGGGAAAAATACACATACCGTTGTAATCGGGCAGGCTTCTACTTTCAAATGCAACAGGAATTTCTCGAGTTCGTCACTCCGTTCGCGATATATGGGAGTTTGAATCTAAGGAATGGTTTAGAAGCCATCAAAATTTTCGCAAGTCTGATACTCGAACCCATTAACTACAATGGCCTAGGGGTAAAATACACATACCGTTGTAATCGGGCGAGTTTCTACTTTCAGATGCAACAGGAATTTCTCGAGTTCGTCATACCGTTCGCGAGATATGGGTGTTTGAAGTTAAGGAATGGTTGAGAAACCATCAAAGTTTTCGCAAGTCTGATACTCGAAACCAATAACTACAATGGCCTAGGGGAAAAATACACATACCGTCGTAATCGGGCGAGTATCTGCTTTCAGATTCAACAGGAATTTCTCGAGTTCGTCAATCCGTTCGCGAGATTTTGGAGTTTGAAGTTAAGAAATGGTTGAGAAACCATCAAAATTTTCGCAAGTCTGATACTCGAAACCAATAACTACTATGGCCTAGGACAAAAATACACCCACCGCTGTAATCGGGCGGGTTTCTGTTTTCAGATGCGGCAGATCTTTCTCGAGTTCGTCAATCCGTTCGCGAGATATGGGGGTTTGAAGTTAAAGAAAGGTTGAGAAACCATCAAAATTTTAGCAAGTCTGATACTCGAAACCAATAACTACAGAGGCCTAGGGGAAAAATACACACATCGTTGTAATCGGGCGAGTTTCTACTTTCAGATGCAACAGGAATTTCTCGAGTTCGTCAATCCGTTCGCGAGATATGGGAGTTTGAAGTTAAGGAATGGTTGAGAAACCATCACAGTTTTCGCAAGTCTGATACTCGAAACCAATAACTACAATGGCCTAGGGGAAAAATACATATACCGCTGTAATCGGGCGAGTTTCTACTTTCAGATGCAACAGGAATTTCTCGAGTTCGTCAATCCGTTCGCGAGATATGGGAGTTTGAAGTTTTTTTTTTTTTTTTTTTTTTTTTTTTTTTTTAACGTGGGGGAAATCTTCGAAAGACCCCCCCGCCGCCTGGGGAGGGGCGGGGGGAGTGTGGGATTCCCCGCGCCCGGAGGAAACCCATCGGGCGCGGGACCTACCCACTAAAACCCACCACGGTGGCCATCCTCGCACTATGCAGGGGGAGCACCTGGGACCGAAGACATCATAACATCAGGTGCTCCCCCGTGCAGGGCTCTCGCGCCCGTGTCCTCCCGTTCCAGGGAAGGGAGGGGGTACTTCACCCTCCCTTCCCTGTTTTCTCCTCGGCGCTCTGGCGCCCGACGTCGGAGCAGGGCCACACTGCTCCGACGTCCCACTCCCGGGGGCCGCCCGAGGGCGGCCGCGAGTCCCACACTCGCGACCGCCCACGGCCCCCATAGCCGCGCCGGAGGCACGGCCCTGGGACCGTGCCGTCGGCGCGGCCGCACCCGGCCGTACGCTCCCGAGGGCGGCTCTGGCCTCTCCGCCCTCGAGAGCGTCGCCGTCCCTTACTCTTCCCACCCTTCACACGACGGGCGGTGGCACGAGCCTCAAGGGCTACGCACCCCCGCCCGCCGCTCTCAGGGTGGCCTCCCCGGCCCTTCCGGAGGCCCACCCGCCCCCGGCCTCGGACGGGGCCTCGCTCGCGGACGCCCGCTCTCGCGAATGCGGCTCGCGGCCTCCTTCTGCGAGATTACCTCCTCGCAGAAGGAGGACACGGCCCGCCACTTCGTCTCGCTGCCGAGCATGGCCTGTACCACGCCCGGCAGCGATAGGTCCGCCCCAATCACGGCCGTGAGGACACGGCGCTCCACCCCCCAGGCCGGACACACCTCGAGGGTGTGTTGCGCCGTGTCCTCGTCCGCTGGACAGTGCCAGCAGCGCGCCGCCTCCTCCACACCGATCCGGCACAGGTACTGTCCGAAGCATCCGTGCCCGGACAGCACCTGCACCAACCGGTAGGTGAGTGAGCCGAAGCGCCTACCCAGCCACTCAAACAGGACCGGCCGGATAGCCCGGACAGTCCTCTGGCCGAACAACGGCTCGGCCAGCCGCTGCTGCCAAAGCTGCAGCATGGACTCCCGGGCCTGGCGCCTGAGGGCCTCCACCTCGCATCCCGCCAGGACCACCCCATCCTCGCGGGCGCGCATGCGGCCCTCGTAGAAAGCCGCATGCGCGCCCGCGATCAAGTCCGCCGGGGGTAGCCCTGACAGGACGCTCGCCGCCTCATACGAAACGGTCCGGTACCCCCGGGCGATCCGCAATGCAAGCCGCCTTTGAACCCGGCGCAGCAATACCTTGCTGCGCCGGGAGGCGGCCAGGTCGCATGGGAGTTTGAAGTTAAGGAAAGGTTGAGAAACCATCAAAATTTTAGCAATTCTGATACTCGAAACCAATAACTACAAAGGCCTAGGGAAAAAAATACACACATCGTTGTAATCGGGCGAGTTTCTACTTTCAGATGCAACAGGAATTTCTCGAGTTCGTCAATCCGTTCGCGAGATATGGGAGTTTGAAGTTAAGGAATGGTTGAGAAACCATCACAGTTTTCGCAAGTCTGATACTCGAAACCAATAACTACAATGGCCTAGGGGAAAAATACATATACCGCTGTAATCGGGCGAGTTTCTACTTTCAGATGCAACAGGAATTTCTCGAGTTCGTCAATCCGTTCGCGAGATATGGGAGTTTGAAGTTAAGGAATGGTTGAGAAACCATCAAAATTTTCACTGTTCTGATACTCGAAACCAATAACTGGAATAGCCTAGGGGAAAAGTACATACACCATTGTAATCGGGCGAGTTTTCTACTTTCAGATGCAACAGGAATTTCTCGAGTTCATCAATCCGTTCGCGATATATGGGAGTTGTAAGCTAAGGAATGGTTTAGAAACCATCAAAATTTTCGCAAGTCTGATACTCGAAACCATTAACTACAATGGCCTAGGGGAAAAATACACATATCGTTGTAATCGGGCGAGTTTCTTCTTTCAGAAGCAACAGGAATTTCTCGAGTTCGTCAATCCGTTCGCGAGATATGGGAGATTGAAGTTAAGGAAAGGTTGAGAAACCATCAAAATTTTCGCAATTTTGATGCTAGGAACGAATAACTAGAATGGCTTAGGGCATAAATATTCATACCGTTGTAATCGGGCGAGTTTCTGCTTTCAGATGCAACGGGAATTTCTCGAGTTCGTCAATCCGTTCGCGAGATATGGGAGTTTGAAGTTAAGGAATAGTTGAGAAACCAACAAAATTTTCGCAATTCTGATGCTAGAAACGAATAACTGGAATAGCCTAGGGGAAAGATACACTCACCTTTGTAATCGGGCGAGTTTCTACACTCAGATGCAACAGGAATTTCTCGCGTTCGTCAATCCGTTCGCGAGATTTGGGAGTTCGAAGTTAAGGAATGGTTGAGAAGCCATCAAAATTTTCGCAATTCTGATGCTAGAAACGAGTAACTGGAATGGCCTAGGGTAAAGATACACGCACCATTGTAATCGCGCGAGTTTCTACTTTCAGATGCAACAAGAATTTCTCGAATTCGTCAATCCGTTCGCGAGATATGGGAGTTTGAAGTTCAGGAAAGGTTGAGAAACCCTCAAAATTTTAGCAAGTCTGATATTCGAAACCAATAACTACAAAGGCCTAGGGGAAAAATACACACATCGTTGTAATCGGGCGAGTTTCTACTTTCAGATGCAACAGGAACTTCTCGAGTTCGTCAATCCGTTCGCGAGATATGGGAGTTTGAACTTAAGGAATGGTTGAGAAACCATCAATATTTTCGCAAGTCTGATACTCGAAACCAATAACTACAATGGCCTAGGGGAAAAATACACATACCGTTGTAATCGAGCAGGTTTCTACTTTCAAATGCAACAGGAATTTCTCGAGTTCGTCAATCCGTTCGCGAGATATGGGAGTTTGAAGTTAAGGAAAGGTTGAGAAACCCTCAAAATTTTAGCAAGTCTGATATTCGAAACCAATAACTACAATGGCCTAGGGGTAAAATACACATACCGTTGTAATCGGGCGAGTTTCTACTTTCAGATGCAACAGGAATTTCTCGAGTTCGTCATACCGTTCGCGAGATATGGGTGTTTGAAGTTAAGGAATGGTTGAGAAACCATCAAAGTTTTCGCAAGTCTGATACTCGAAACCAATAACTACAATGGCCTAGGGGAAAAATACACATACCGTCGTAATCGGGCGAGTATCTGCTTTCAGATTCAACAGGAATTTCTCGAGTTCGTCAATCCGTTCGCGAGATTTTGGAGTTTGAAGTTAAGAAATGGTTGAGAAACCATCAAAATTTTCGCAAGTCTGATACTCGAAACCAATAACTACTATGGCCTAGGGCAAAAATACACCCACCGCTGTAATCGGGCGGGTTTCTGTTTTCAGATGCGGCAGATCTTTCTCGAGTTCGTCAATCCGTTCGCGAGATATGGGGGTTTGAAGTTAAAGAAAGGTTGAGAAACCATCAAAATTTTAGCAAGTCTGATACTCGAAACCAATAACTACAAAGGCCTAGGGAAAAAATACACACATCGTTGTAATCGGGCGAGTTTCTACTTTCAGATGCAACAGGAATGTCTCGAGTTCGTCAATCCGTTCGCGAGATATGGGAGTTTGAAGTTAAGGAATGGTTGAGAAACCATCACAGTTTTCGCAAGTCTGATACTCGAAACCAATAACTACAATGGCCTAGGGGAAAAATACATATACCGCTGTAATCGGGCGAGTTTCTACTTTCAGATGCAACAGGAATTTCTCGAGTTCGTCAATCCGTTCGCGAGATATGGGAGTTTGAAGTTAAGGAAAGGTTGAGAAACCATCAAAATTTTAGCAAGACTGATACTCGAAACCAATAACTACAAAGGCCTAGGGAAAAAATACACACATCGTTGTAATCGGGCGAGTTTCTACTTTCAGATGCAACAGGAATTTCTCGAGTTCGTCAATCCGTTCGCGAGATATGGGAGTTTGAAGTTAAGGAATGGTTGAGAAACCATCACAGTTTTCGCAAGTCTGATACTCGAAACCAATAACTACAATGGCCTAGGGGAAAAATACATATACCGCTGTAATCGGGCGAGTTTCTACTTTCAGATGCAACAGGAATTTCTCGAGTTCGTCAATCCGTTCGCGAGATATGGGAGTTTGAAGTTAAGGAATGGTTGAGAAACCATCAAAATTTTCACTGTTCTGATACTCGAAACCAATAACTGGAATAGCCTAGGGGAAAAGTACATACACCATTGTAATCGGGCGAGTTTTCTACTTTCAGATGCAACAGGAATTTCTCGAGTTCATCAATCCGTTCGCGATATATGGGAGTTGTAAGCTAAGGAATGGTTTAGAAACCATCAAAATTTTCGCAAGTCTGATACTCGAAACCATTAACTACAATGGCCTAGGGGAAAAATACACACATCGTTGTAATCGGGCGAGTTTCTACTTTCAGATGCAACAGGAATTTCTCGAGTTCGTCAATCCGTTCGCGAGATATGGGAGTTTGAAGTTAAGGAATGGTTGAGAAACCATCACAGTTTTCGCAAGTCTGATACTCGAAACCAATAACTACAATGGCCTAGGGGAAAAATACATATACCGCTGTAATCGGGCGAGTTTCTACTTTCAGATGCAACAGGAATTTCTCGAGTTCGTCAATCCGTTCGCGAGATATGGGAGTTTGAAGTTAAGGAAAGGTTGAGAAACCATCAAAATTTTCGCAATTTTGATGCTAGGAACGAATAACTAGAATGGCTTAGGGCATAAATATTCATACCGTTGTAATCGGGCGAGTTTCTGCTTTCAGATGCAACGGGAATTTCTCGAGTTCGTCAATCCGTTCGCGAGATATGGGAGTTTGAAGTTAAGGAATAGTTGAGAAACCAACAAAATTTTCGCAATTCTGATGCTAGAAACGAATAACTGGAATAGCCTAGGGGAAAGATACACACACCTTTGTAATCGGGCGAGTTTCTACTCTCAGATGCAACAGGAATTTCTCGCGTTCGTCAATCCGTTCGCGAGATTTGGGAGTTCGAAGTTAAGGAATGGTTGAGAAGCCATCAAAATTTTCGCAATTCTGATGCTAGAAACGAGTAACTGGAATGGCCTAGGGTAAAGATACACACACCATTGTAATCGCGCGAGTTTCTACTTTCAGATGCAACGGGAATTTCTCGAGTTCGTCAATCCGTTCGCGAGATATGGCAGCTCGAAGTTAAGGAATGGTTGAGAAGCCATCAAAATTTTCGCAATTCTAATGGTTGAAACGAGTAACTAGATTGGCTTAGGGCAAAAATATTCATACCGTTGTAATCGGGCGTGTTTCTACTTTCAGAAGCAACAGGAATCTCTCGAGTTCGTCAATCCGTTCGCCAGATATGGGAGTTTGAAGTTAAGGAAAGGCTGAGAAACCATCAAAATTTTCGCAAGTCTGATGCTAGAAACGAATAACTACAATGGCCTAGGGGAAAAATACACATACCGTTGTAATCGGGCGAGTTTCTACTTTCAGATGCAACAGGAATATCTCGAGTTCGCCAATCCGTTCGCGAGATATGGGAGTTTGAAATTAAGGAATCGTTGAGACACCATCAAAATTTTCGCAAGTCTGATACTCCAAACCAATAAGTAGTATTGCCTAGGGCGAAAATACACCCACCATTGTAATCGGGCGAGTTTCTACTTTCAGATGCAACAGGAATTTCTCGAGTTCGTCAATCCGTTCGTGAGATATGGGAGTTTGAAGTTAAGGAATGGTTGAGAAACCATCAAACTTTTCGCAAGTCTGATACTCGAAACCAATAACTACTATTGCCTAGGGGAAAAGTACGCACACCATTGTAATCGGGCGAGTTTCTACTTTCAGATGCAACAGGAATATCTCGAGTTCGCCAATCCGTTCGCGAGATATGGGAGTTTGAAATTAAGGAATGGTTGAGAAACCATCAAAATTTTCGCAAGTCTGATACTCGAAACCAATAACTACAATGGGCTAGGGGAAAAATACACATACCGCTGTAATCGGGCGAGTTTCTGCTTTCACATGCAGCAGGAATTTCTCGAGTTCGTCAATCCGTTCGCGAGATATGGGAGTTCGAAGTTAAGGAATGGTTGAGAAACCATCAAAATTTTCGCAAGTCTGATACTCGAAACCAATAACTACAATGGCCTAGGGGAAAAGTACACATACCGTTGTAATCGGGCGAGTTTCTACTTTCAGATGCAACAGGAATTTCTCGAGTTCGTCAATCCGTTCGTGAGATATGGGAGTTTGAAGTTAAGGAGTGGTTGAGAAACCATCAAAATTTTCGCAAGTCTGATATTCGATAACAATAACTGGACTGGCCTAGGGGAAAAGTACACATACCATTGTAATCGGGGGCGTTTCTGCTTTCAGATGCAACACGAATATCTCGAATTCGTGAATCCGTTCGCGAGATATGGGGGTTTGAAGATAAGGAATATTTGAGAAACCATCCAAATTTTCGCAAGTCTGATACTCGAAACCAATAAATACTATTTCCTAGGGCAAATATACACAGACCGTTGTAATTGGGCGAGTATCTGCTTTCAGATGCAACAGGAATTTCTCGAGTTCGTCAATCCGTTCGCGAGATATGGGAGTTTGAAGTTAAGGAATGGATGAGAAACCATCAAAATTTTCGCAAGTCTGTACTCGAAACCAATAACTGGAATGGCCTAGGGGAAAAGTACACACACCATTGTAATCGGCCGAGTTTCTACTTTCACATGCAACAGGAATTTCTCGAGTTCGTCAATCCGTTCGCGCGATATGGGAGTTCGAAGTTAAGGAATGGTTGAGAAACCATCAAAATTTTCGCATGTCTGATACTCGAAAACCAATAACTACAATGGCCTAGGGGAAATACACATACCGTTGTAATCGGGCGAGTTTCTACTTTCAAATGCAACAGGAATTTCTCGAGTTCGTCAATCCGTTAGCGAGATATGGAAGTTTGAAGTTAAGGAAAGGTTGAGGAACCATCAAAATTTTCGCAAGTCTGATACTCGAAACCAATATCTACAAAGGCCTAGGGGAAAAATACACATATCGTTGTAATCGGGCGAGTTGCTAATTTCAAATGCAACAGGAATTTCTCGAGTTCCTCAATCCGTTCGCGAGATATGGGAGTTTGAAGTTAAGGAATGGTTGAGAAACCATCAAAATATTCGCAAGTCTGATACTCGAAACCAATAATTGGAATGGCCTATGGGAAAATTACACACACCATTGTAATCCGGCGAGTTTCTATTTTCAGATGCAACAGGAATTTCTCCAGTTCACCAATCCGTTCGTGAGATATGGGAGTTTGAAGTTAAGGAATCGTTGAGAAACCATCAAAATTTTCGCAAGTCTGATACTCGAAACCAATAACTACTATTGCCTAGGGGAAAAGTACGCACACCATTGTAATCGGGCGAGTTTCTACTTTCAGATGCAACAGGAATATCTCGAGTTCGCCAATCCGTTCGCGAGATATGGGAGTTTGAAATTAAGGAATGGTTGAGAAACCATCAAAATATTCGCAAGTCTGATACTCGAAACCAATAACTGGAATGGCCTATGGGAAAATTACACACACCATTGTAATCCGGCGAGTTTCTATTTTCAGATGCAACAGGAATTTCTCCAGTTCACCAATCCGTTCGAGAGAAATGGGAGTTTGAAGTTAAGGAATGGTTGAGAAACCATCAAAATATTCGCAAGTCTGATACTCGAAACCAATAATTGGAATGGCCTATGGGAAAATTACACACACCATTGTAATCCGGCGAGTTTCTATTTTCAGATGCAACAGGAATTTCTCCAGTTCACCAATCCGTTCGTGAGATATGGGAGTTTGAAGTTAAGGAATCGTTGAGAAACCATCAAAATTTTCGCAAGTCTGATACTCGAAACCAATAACTACTATTGCCTAGGGGAAAAGTACGCACACCATTGTAATCGGGCGAGTTTCTACTTTCAGATGCAACAGGAATTTCTCCAGTTCGCCAATCCGTTCGTGAGATATGGGAGTTTGAAGTTAAGGAATCGTTGAGACACCATCAAAATTTTCGCAAGTCTGATACTCCAAACCAATAAGTAGTATTGCCTAGGGCGAAAATACACCCACCATTGTAATCGGGCGAGTTTCTATTTTCAGATGCAACAGGAATTTCTCCAGTTCGCCAATCCGTTCGTGAGATATGGGAGTTTGAAGTTAAGGAATCGTTGAGACACCATCAAAATTTTCGCAAGTCTGATACTCCAAACCAATAAGTAGTATTGCCTAGGGCGAAAATACACCCACCATTGTAATCGGGCGAGTTTCTACTTTCAGATGCAACAGGAATTTCTCGAGTTCGTCAATCCGTTCGTGAGATATGGGAGTTTGAAGTTAAGGAATGGTTGAGAAACCATCAAAATTTTCGCAAGTCTGATACTCGAAACCAATAACTACTATTGCCTAGGGGAAAAGTACGCACACCATTGTAATCGGGCGAGTTTCTACTTTCAGATGCAACAGGAATTTCTCGAGTTCGTCAATCCGTTCGTGAGATATGGGAGTTTGAAGTTAAGGAATGGTTGAGAAACCATCAAAATTTTCGCAAGTCTGATATTCGATAACAATAACTGGAGTGGCCTAGGGGAAAAGTACACATACCATTGTAATCGGGGGAGTTTCTGCTTTCAGATGCAACACGAATATCTCGAATTCGTGAATCCGTTCGCGAGATATGGGGGTTTGAAGATAAGGAATAGTTGAGAAACCATCAAAATTTTCGCAAGTTTGATACTCGAAACCAATAAATACTATTTCCTAGGGCAAACATACACATACCGTTGTAATCCGGCGAGTTTCTGCTTTCATATGCAACAGGAATTTCTCGAGTTCGTTAATCCGTTCGCGAGATATGGGAGTTAGAAGTTAAGGAATGGTTGGGAAACCATCAAAATTTTCGCAAGTCTGATACTCGAAACCAATAACTACAATGGCCTAGGGGAAATATACACAGACCGTTATAATTGGGCGAGTATCTGCTTTCAGATGCAACAGGAATTTCTCGAGTTCGTCAATCCGTTCGCGAGATATGGGAGTTTGAAGTTAAGGAATGGATGAGAAACCATCAAAATTTTCGCAAGTCTGTACTCGAAAACAATAAATACTATTTCCTAGGGCAAAAATACACATACCGTTGTAATCCGGCGAGTTTCTGCTTTCATATGCAACAGGAATTTCTCGAGTTCGTAAATCCGTTCGCGAGATATGGGAGTTTGAAGTTAAGGAAAGGTTGAGAAACCAACCAAATTTTAGCAAGTCTGATACTCGAAACCAATAACTACAAAGGCCTAGGGGAAAAATACGCACATCGTTGTAATCGGGCGAGTTTCTACTTTCAGAAGCAACAGGAATTTCTCGAGTTCGTCAATCCGTTCGCGAGATATGGGAGTTTGAAGTTAAGGAATGGTTGAGAAACCATCAAAGTTTTCACTGTTCTGATACTCGAAACCAATAACTGGAATAGCCTAGGGGAAAAGTACATACACCATTGTAATCGGGCGAGTTTTCTACTTTCAGATGCAACAGGAATTTCTCGAGTTCGTCAATCCGTTCGCGATATATGGGAGTTGTAAGCTAAGGAATGGTGTAGAAACCATCAAAATTTTCGCAAGTCTGATACTCGAAACCATTAACTACAATGGCCTAGGGGAAAAATACACATATCGTTGTAATCGGGCGAGTTTCTACTTTCAGATGCATCAGGAATTTCTCGACTTCGTCAATCCGTTCGCGAGGTATGGGTGTTTGAAGTTAAGGAATGGTTGAGAAACCATCAAAATTCTCGCAATTCTGATGCTAGAAACGATTAACTGGAATGGCCTAGGGTAAAGATACACACACCATTGTAATCGCGCGAGTTTCTACTTTCAGATGCAACGGGAATTTCTCGAGTTCGTCAATCCGTTCGCGAGATATGGGAGCTCGAAGTTAAGGAATGGTTGAGAAGCCATCAAAATTTTCGCAATTCTAATGGTTGAAACGAGTAACTAGATTGGCTTAGGGCAAAAATATCCATACCGTTGTAATCGGGCGCGTTTCTACTTTCAGAAGCAACAGGAATTTCTCGAGTTCGTCAATCCGCTCGCCAGATATGGGAGTTTGAAGTTAAGGAAAGGCTGAGAAACCATCAAAATTTTCGCAAGTCTGATGCTAGAAACGAATATCTAGAATGGCTTAGGGCATAAATATTCATACCGTTGTAATCGGGCGAGTTTCTGCTTTCAGATGCAACAGGAATTTCTCGAGTTCGTCAATCCGTTCGCGAGATATGGGAGTTTGAAGTTAAGGAATGGTTGAGAAACCATAAAAATTTTCGCAAGTCTGATACTCGAAACAAATAACTACAATGGCCTAGGGGAAAAATACACATACCGTTGTAATCGGGCGAGTTTCTGCTTTCACATGCAACAGGGATTTCTCGAGTTCGTCAATCCGTTCGCGAGATATGGGATTTCGAAGTTAAGGAATGGTTGAGAAACCAAAATTTTCGCAAGTCTGATACTCGAAACCAATAACTACAATGGCCTAGGGGAAAAATACACATACCGCTGTAATCGGGCGAGTTTCTGCTTTCACATGCAACAGGAATTTCTCGAGTTCGTCAATCCGTTCGCGAGATATGGGAGTTCGAAGTTAAGGAATGGTTGAGAAACCATCAAAATTTTCGCAAGTCTGATACTCGAAACCAATAACTACAATGGCCTGGGGGAAAAATACACATACCGTTGTAATCGGGCGAGTTTCTGCTTTCACATGCAACAGGGATTTCTCGAGTTCGTCAATCCGTTCGCGAGATATGGGAGTTCGAAGTTAAGGAATGGTTGAGAAACCATCAAAATTTTCGCAAGTCTGATACTCGAAACCAATAACTACAATGGCCTAGGGGAAAAATACACATATCGTTGTAATCGGGCAAGTTGCTAATTTCAAATGCAACAGGAATTTCTCGAGTTCCTCAATCCGTTCGCGAGATATGGGAGTTTGAAGTTAAGGAATGGTTGAGAAACCATCAAAATATTCGCAAGTCTGATACTCGAAACCAATAATTGGAATGGCCTAGGGGAAAATTACACACACCATTGTAATCCGGCGAGTTTCTATTTTCAGACGCAACAGGAATTTCTCCAGTTCGCAAATCCGTTCGTGAGATATGGGAGTTTGAAGTTAAGGAATCGTTGAGAAACCATCAAAATTTTCGCAAGTCTGATACTCGAAACCAATAACTACTATTGCCTAGGGGAAAAGTACGCACACCATTGTAATCGGGCGAGTTTCTACTTTCAGATGCAACAGGAATTTCTCGAGTTCGTCAATCCGTTTGCGATATATGGGAGTTGTAAGCTAAGGAATGGTTTAGAAACCATCAAAGTTTTCGCAAGTCTGATACTCGAAACCATTAACTACAATGGCCTAGGGGAAAAATACACATATCGTTGTAATCGGGCGAGTTTCTACTTTCAGATGCATCAGGAATTTCTCGAGTTCGTCAATCCGTTCGCGAGATATGGGAGTTTGAAGTTAAGGAATGGTTGAGAAACCATCAAAATATTCGCAAGTCTGATACTCGAAACCAATAATTGGAATGGCCTAGGGGAAAACTACACACACCATTGTAATCCGGCTTGTTTCTATTTTCAGATGCAACAGGAATTTCTCCAGTTCGCCAATCCGTTCGTGAGATATGGGAGTTTGAAGTTAAGGAATCGTTGGGAAACCATCAAAATTTTCGCAAGTCTGATACTCGAAACCAATAACTACTATTGCCTAGGGGAAAAGTACGCACACCATTGTAATCGGGCGAGTTTCTACTTTCAGATCCAACAGGAATATCTCGAGTTCGCCAATCCGTTCGCGAGATATGGGAGTTTGAAATTAAGGAATGGTTGAGAAACCATCAAAATATTCGCAAGTCTGATACACGAAACCAATAACTGGAATGGCCTAGGGGAAAAGTACACACACCATTGTAATCGGGCGAGTTTCTATTTTCAGATGCAACAGGAATTTCTCCAGTTCGCCAATCCGTTCGTGAGATATGGGAGTTTGAAGTTAAGGAATCGTTGAGACACCATCAAAATTTTCGCAAGTCTGATACTCCAAACCCATAAGTAGTATTGCCTAGGGCGAAAATACACCCACCATTGTAATCGGGCGAGTTTCTACTTTCAGATGCAACAGGAATTTCTCGAGTTCGTCAATCCGTTCGTGAGATATGGGAGTTTGAAGTTAAGGAATGGTTGAGAAACCATCAAAATTTTCGCAAGTCTGATACTCGAAACCAATAACTACTATTGCCTAGGGGAAAAGTACGCACACCATTGTAATCGGGCGAGTTTCTACTTTCAGATGCAACAGGAATTTCTCGAGTTCGTCAATCCGTTCGTGAGATATGGGAGTTTGAAGTTAAGGAATGGTTGAGAAACCATCAAAATTTTCGCAAGTCTGATATTCGATAACAATAACTGGAGTGGCCTAGGGGAAAAGTACACATACCATTGTAATCGGGGGAGTTTCTGCTTTCAGATGCAACACGAATATCTCGAATTCGTGAATCCGTTCGCGAGATATGGGGGTTTGAAGATAAGGAATAGTTGAGAAACCATCAAAATTTTCGCAAGTTTGATACTCGAAACCAATAAATACTATTTCCTAGGGCAAAAATACACATACCGTTGTAATCCGGCGAGTTTCTGCTTTCATATGCAACAGGAATTTCTCGAGTTCGTTAATCCGTTCGCGAGATATGGGAGTTAGAAGTTAAGGAATGGTTGGGAAACCATCAAAATTTTCGCAAGTCTGATACTCGAAACCATTAACTACAATGGCCTACGGGAAAAATACACAGACCGTTATAATTGGGCGAGTATCTGCTTTCAGATGCAACAGGAATTTCTCGAGTTCGTCAATCCGTTCGCGAGATATGGGAGTTTGAAGTTAAGGAATGGTTGAGAAACCATCAAAATTTTCACTGTTCTGATACTCGAAACCAATAACTGGAATAGCCTAGGGGAAAAGTACATACACCATTGTAATCGGGCGAGTTTCTATTTTCAGATGCAACAGGAATTTCTCCAGTTAGCCAATCCGTTCGTGAGATATGGGAGTTTGAAGTTAAGGAATCGTTGAGACACCATCAAAATTTTCGCAAGTCTGATACTCCAAACCAATAAGTAGTATTGCCTAAGGCGAAAATACACCCACCATTGTAATCGGGCGAGTTTCTACTTTCAGATGCAACAGGAATTTCTCGAGTTCGTCAATCCGTTCGCGAGATATGGGAGTTCGAAGTTAAGGAATGGTTGAGAAACCATCAAAATTTTCGCAAGTCTGATACTCGAAACCAATAACTACAATGGCCTAGGGGAAAAATACACATACCGTTGTAATCGGGCGAGTTTCTACTTTCAAATGCAACAGGAATTTCTCGAGTTCGTCAATCCGTTAGCGAGATATGGAAGTTTGAAGTTAAGGAAAGGTTGAGGAACGATCAAAATTTTCGCAAGTCTGATACTCGAAACCAATAACTACAAAGGCATAGGGGAAAAATACACATATCGTTGTAATCGGGCGAGTTTCTAATTTCAAATGCAACAGGAATTTCTCGAGTTCCTCAATCCGTTCGCGAGATATGGGAGTTTGAAGTTAAGGAATGGTTGAGAAACCATCAAAATATTCGCAAGTCTGACACTCGAAACCAATAACTGGAATGGCCTAGGGGAAAATTACACACACCATTGTAATCGGGCGAGTTTCTATTTTCAGATGCAACAGGAATTTCTCCAGTTCGCCAATCCGTTCGTGAGATATGGGAGTTTGAAGTTAAGGAATCGTTGAGAAACCATCAAAATTTTCGCAAGTCTGATACTCGAAACCAATAACTACTATTGCCTAGGGGAAAAGTACGCACACCATTGTAATGGGGCGAGTTTCTACTTTCAGATGCAACAGGAATATCTCGAGTTCGCCAATCCGTTCGCGAGATATGGGAGTTTGAAATTAAGGAATGGTTGAGAAACCATCAAAATATTCGCAAGTCTGATACTCGAAACCAATAACTGGAATGGCCTAGGGGAAAAGTACACACACCATTGTAATCGGGCGAGTTTCTATTTTCAGATGCAACAGGAATTTCTCCAGTTAGCCAATCCGTTCGTGAGATATGGGAGTTTGAAGTTAAGGAATCGTTGAGACACCATCAAAATTTTCGCAAGTCTGATACTCCAAACCAATAAGTAGTATTGCCTAAGGCGAAAATACACCCACCATTGTAATCGGGCGAGTTTCTACTTTCAGATGCAACAGGAATTTCTCGAGTTCGTCAATCCGTTCGCGAGATATGGGAGTTTGAAGTTAAGGAATGGTTGAGAAGCCATCAAAATTTTCGCAAGTCTGATACTCGAAACCAATAACTACAATGGCCTATGGGAAAAATACACATACCGCTGTAATCGGGCGAGTATCTGCTTTCAGATGCAACAGGAATTTCTCGAGTTCGTCAATCGGTTCGCGAGATTTTGGGGTTCGAAGTTAAGGAATGGTTGAGAAACCATCAAAATTTTCGCAAGTCTGATATTCGATAACAATAACTGGAGTGGCCTAGGGGAAAAGTACACATACCATTGTAATCGGGGGAGTTTCTGCTTTCAGATGCAACACGAATATCTCGAATTCGTGAATCCGTTCGCGAGATATGGGGGTTTGAAGATAAGGAATAGTTGAGAAACCATCAAAATTTTCGCAAGTCTGATACCCGAAACCAATAAATACTATTTCCTAGGGCAAAAATACACATACCGTTGTAATCCGGCGAGTTTCTGCTTTCATATTCAACAGGAATTTCTCGAGTTCGTTAATCCGTTCGCGAGATATGGGAGTTAGATGTTAAGGAATGGTTGGGAAACCATCAAAATTTTCGCAAGTCTGATACTCGAAACCAATAACTACAATGGCCTAGGGGAAAAATACACAGACCGTTGTAATTGGGCGAGTATCTGCTTTCAGATGCAACAGGAATTTCTCGAGTTCGTCAATCCGTTCGCGAGATATGGGAGTTTGAAGTTAAGGAATGGTTGAGAAACCATCAAAATTTTCGCTGGTCTGATACTCGTAACCATTAACTGGAATGGCCTAGGGGAAAAGTACACATACCATTGTAATCGGGCGAGTTTTCACTTTCAGACACAACAGGAATTTCTCGAGTTCGTCAATCCGTTCGCGAGATATGGGGTTTGAAGGTAAGGAATGGTTGAGAAACCATCAAAATTTTCGCAAGTCTGATACTCGATACAAATAACTGGAATGGCCTAGGGGAAAAGTACACACACCACTGTAATCGGGCGAGTTTCTACTTTCAGATGCAACAGGAATTTCTCGAGTTCGTCAATCCGTTCGCGAGATATGGGAGCTTGAAGTTAAGGAATGCTTGAGAAGCCATCGAAATTTTCGCAAGTCTAATACTCGAAACCAATAACTACTATGGCCTAGGGCAAAAATTCACATACCGTTGTAATCGGGCGAGTTTCTGCTTTCAGATGCAACAGGAATTTCTCGAGTTCGTCAATCCGTTCGCGAGATATGGGGGTTTGAAGTTAAGGTATGGTTGAGAAACCATCAAAATTTTCGCAAGTCTGATTCTCGAAACCAATAACTGGAATGGCCGAGGGGAAAAGTACACACACCATTGTAATCGGGCGAGTTTCTACTTTCAGATGCAATAGGAAATTCTCGAGTTCGTCAATCCGTTCGGGAGATATGGAAGTTTGATGTTAAGGAATGGTTGAGAAACCATCAAAATTTTCGCAAGTCTGATACTCGAAACCAATAACTGGAATGGCCTAGGGAAAAGTACACACACCATTGTAATCGGTCGAGCTTCTACTTTCAGATGCAACTAGAATTTCTCGAGTTCGTCATTCCGTTCGCGAGATATGGGAGTTTGAAGTTAAGGAACGGTTGAGAAACCATCAAAATTTTCGCAAGTCTAATACTCGAAACCAATAACTACTATGGCCTAGGGCAAAAATGCACATACCGTTGTAATCGGGCGAGTTTCTGCTTTCAGATGCAACAGGAATTTCTCGAGTTCGTAAATCCGTTCGCGAGATATGTGGGTTTGAAGTCAAGGAATGGTTGAGAAACCATCAAAATTTTCGCAAGTCTGATTCTCGAAACCAATAACTGGAATGGCCTACGGCAAAAGCACACACACCATTGTAATCGGGCGAGTTTCTACTTTCAGATGCAATAGGAAATTCTCGAGTTCGTCAATCCGTTCGCGAGATATGGGAGTTTGATGTTAAGGAATGGTTGAGAAACCATCAAAATTTTCGCAAGTCTGATACTCGATACAAATAACTGGAATGGCCTAGGGGAAAAGTACACACACCACTGTAATCGGGCGAGTTTCTACTTTCAGATGCAACAGGAATTTCTCGAGTTCGTCAATCCGTCCGCGAGATATGTGGGTTTGAAGTCAAGGAATGGTTGAGAAACCATCAAAATTTTCGCAAGTCTGATTCTCGAAACCAATAACTGGAATGGCCTACGGCAAAAGCACACACACCATTGTAATCGGGCGAGTTTCTACTTTCAGATGCAATAGGAAATTCTCGAGTTCGTCAATCCGTTCGCGAGATATGGGAGTTTGATGTTAAGGAATGGTTGAGAAACCATCAAAATTTTCGCAAGTCTGACACTCGAAAGCAATAACTACAGAGGCCTAGGGGAAAAATACACATACCGTTGTAAACGGGCGAGTTTCTACTTTCACAAGCAACAGGAATTTCTCGAGTTCGTCAATCCGTTCGCGAGATATGGGAGTTTGAAGTTAAGGAACGGTTGAGAAACCATCAAAATTTTCGCAAGTCTGATACTCGAAACCAATAACTACAATGGCCTACCTGAAAAATACACATACCGTTGTAATCGGGCGAGTATCTGCTTTCATATGCAACAGGAATTTCTCGAGTTCGTCAATCCGTCCGCGAGATATGGGAGTTTGAAGTTAAGGAATGGTTCAGAAACCATCAAAATTTTCGCAAGTCTGATACTCGATACAAATAACTGGAATGGCCTAGGGGAAAAGTACACACACCACTGTAATCGGGCGAGTTTCTACTTTCACATGCAACAGGAATTTCTCGAGTTCGTCAATCCGTCCGCGAGATATGGGAGTTTGAAGTTAAGGAATGGTTGAGAAACCATCAAAATTTTCGCAAGTCTGATACTCGATACAAATGACTGGAATGGCCTAGGGGAAAAGTACACAAACCACTGTAATCGGGCAAGTTTCTACTTTCAGATGCAACAGGAATTTCTCGAGTTCGTCAATCCGTCCGCGAGATATGGGAGTTTGAAGTTGAGGAATGGATGAGAAACCATCAAAATTTTCGCAAGTCTGATACTCGAAACCAATAACTACAATGGCCTAGGGGAAAAATACACATACCGTCGTAATCGGGCGAGTTTCTGCTTTCAGATGCAACAGGAATTTCTCGAGTTCGTCAATCCGTTCGCGAGATATGGGAGTTTGAAGTTAAGGAACGGTTGAGAAACCATCAAAATTTTCGCAAGTCTAATACTCGAAACCAATAACTACTATGGCCTAGGGCAAAAATGCACATACCGTTGTAATCGGGCGAGTTTCTGCTTTCAGATGCAACAGGAATTTCTCGAGTTCGTAAATCCGTTCGCGAGATATGTGGGTTTGAAGTCAAGGAATGGTTGAGAAACCATCAAAATTTTCGCAAGTCTGATTCTCGAAACCAATAACTGGAATGGCCTACGGCAAAAGCACACACACCATTGTAATCGGGCGAGTTTCTACTTTCAGATGCAATAGGAAATTCTCGAGTTCGTCAATCCGTTCGCGAGATATGGGAGTTTGATGTTAAGGAATGGTTGAGAAACCATCAAAATTTTCGCAAGTCTGACACTCGAAAGCAATAACTACAGAGGCCTAGGGGAAAAATACACATACCGTTGTAAACGGGCGAGTTTCTACTTTCACAAGCAACAGGAATTTCTCGAGTTCGTCAATCCGTTCGCGAGATATGGGAGTTTGAAGTTAAGGAATGGTTGAGAAATCATCAAAATTTTCGCTGGTCTGATACTCGAAACCAATAACTGGAGTGGCCTAGGGGAAAAGTACACATACCTTTGTAAACGGGCGAGTTTCCACTTTCCGACGCAACAGGAATTTCACGAGTTCGTCGATCCGTTCGCGAGATATGGGAGCTTGAAGTTAAGGAATGCTTGAGAAACGATCGAAATTTTCGCAAGTCTGACACTCGAAAGCAATAACTACAGAGGCCTAGGGGAAAAATACACATACCGTTGTAATCGGGCGAGTTTCTACTTTCACATGCAACAGGAAATTCTCGAGTTCGTCAATCCGTTCGCGAGATATGGGAGTTTGAAGTTAAGGAATGGTTGAGAAACCATCAAAATTTTCGCAAGTCTAATACTCGAAACCAATAACTACTATGGCCTAGGGCAAAAATGCACATACCGCTGTAATCGGGCGAGTTTCCGCTTTCAGATGCAACAGGAATTTCTCGAGTTCGTAAATCCGTTCGCGAGATATGGGAGTTTGAAGTTAAGGAATGGTTGAGAAACCATCAAAATTTTCGCAAGTCTGATACTCGATACAAATAACTGGAATGGCCCAGGGGAAAAGTACACACACCACTGTAATCGGGCGAGTTTCTACTTTCAGATGCAACTAGAATTTCTCGAGTTCGTCATTCCGTTCGCGAGATATGGGAGTTTGAAGTTAAGGAATGGTTGAGAAACCATCAAAATTTTCGCAAGTCTGATACTTGAAACCAATAACTACTATTGGCTAGGGCAAAATTACACATACCGTCGTAATCGGGCGAGCTTCTACTTTCAGATGCAACAGGAATTTCTCGAGTTCGTCACTCTGTTCGCGAGATATGGGAGTTTGAAGTTAAGGAATGGTTGAGAAACCATCAAAATTTTCGCTGGTCTGATATTCGTAACCATTAACTGGAACGGCCTAGGGGAAATGTACACATACCATTGTAATCGGGCGAGTTTTCACTTTCAGACACAACAGGAATTTCTCGAGTTCGTCAATCCGTTCGCGAGATATGGGGTTTGAAGGTAAGGAATGGTTGAGAAATCATGAAAATTTTCGCTAGTCTGATACTCGAAACCAATAACTACAATGGCCTACCTGAAAAATACACATACCGTTGTAATCGGGCGAGTATCTGCTTTCATATGCAACAGGAATTTCTCGAGTTCGTCAATCCGTCCGCGAGATATGGGAGTTTGAAGTTAAGGAATGGTTCAGAAACCATCAAAATTTTCGCAAGTCTGATACTCGATACAAATAACTGGAATGGCCTAGGGGAAAAGTACACACACCTCTGTAATCGGGCGAGTTTCTACTTTCAGATGCAACAGGAATTTCTCGAGTTCGTCAATCCGTTCGCGAGATATGGGAGCTTGAAGTTAAGGAATGCTTGAGAAGCCATCGAAATTTTCGCAAGTCTAATACTCCAAACCAATAACTACTATGGCCTAGGGCAAAAATGCACATACCGTTGTAATCGGGCGAGTTTCTGCTTTCAGATGCAACAGGAATTTCTCGAGTTCGTCAAACCGTTCGCGCGATATGGGGGTTTGAAGTTAAGGTATGGTTGAGAAACCATCAAAATTTTCGCAAGTCTGACTCTCGAAACCAATAACTGGAATGGCCGAGGGGAAAAGTACACAGACCATTGTAATCGGGCGAGTTTCTACTTTCAGATGCAATAGGAAATTCTCGAGTTCGTCAATCCGTTCGGGAGATATGGGAGTTTGATGTTAAGGAATGGTTGAGAAACCATCAAAATTTTCGCAAGTCTGGCACTCGAAAGCAATAACTACAGAGGCCTAGGGGGAAAATACACATACCGTTGTAATCGGGCGAGTATCTGCTTTCATATGCATCAGGAATTTCTCGAGTTCGTCAATCCGTCCGCGAGATATGGGAGTTTGAAGTTAAGGAATGGTTGAGAAACCATCAAAATTTTCGCAAGTCTGGCACTCGAAAGCAATAACTACAGAGGCCTAGGGGGAAAATACACATACCGTTGTAATCGGGCGAGTATCTGCTTTCATATGCATCAGGAATTTCTCGAGTTCGTCAATCCGTCCGCGAGATATGGGAGTTTGAAGTTAAGGAATGGTTGAGAAACCATCAAAATTTTCGCAAGTCTGATACTCGATACAAATAACTGGAATGGCCTAGGGGAAAAGTACACAAACCACTGTAATGGGGCAAGTTTCTACTTTCAGATGCAACAGGAATTTCTCGAGTTCGTCAATCCGTCCGCGAGATATGGGAGTTTGAAGTTGAGGAATGGTTGAGAAACCATCAAAATTTTCGCAAGTCTGATACTCGAAACCAAAAACTACAATGGCCTAGGGGAAAAATACACATACCGTCGTAATCGGGCGAGTTTCTGCTTTCAGATGCAACAGGAATTTCTCGAGTTCGTCAATCCGTTCGCGAGATATGGGAGTTTGAAGTTAAGGAACGGTTGAGAAACCATCAAAATTTTCGCAAGTCTAATACTCGAAACCAATAACTACTATGGCCTAGGGCAAAAATGCACATACCGTTGTAATCGGGCGAGATTCTGCTTTCAGATGCAACAGGAATTTCTCGAGTTCGTAAATCCGTTCGCGAGATATGTGGGTTTGAAGTTAAGGAATGGTTGAGAAACCATCAAAATTTTCGCAAGTCTGATTCTCGAAACCAATAACTGGAATGGCCTACGGGAAAAGCACACACACTATTGTAATCGGGCGAGTTTCTACTTTCAGATGCAATAGGAAATTCTCGAGTTCGTCAATCCGTTCGCGAGATATGGGAGTTTGATGTTAAGGAATGGTTGAGAAACCATCAAAATTTTCGCAAGTCTGACACTCGAAAGCAATAACTACAGAGGCCTAGGGGAAAAATACACATACCGTTGTAAACGGGCGAGTTTCTACTTTCACATGCAACAGGAATTTCTCGAGTTCGTCAATCCGTTCGCGAGTTATGGGAGTTTGAAGTTAAGGAATGGTTGAGAAATCATCAAAATTTTCGCTGGTCTGATACTCGAAACCAATAACTGGAGTGGCCTAGGGGAAAAGTACACATACCTTTGTAAACGGGCGAGTTTCCACTTTCCGACGCAACAGGAATTTCACGAGTTCGTCGATCCGTTCGCGAGATATGGGAGCTTGAAGTTAAGGAATGGTTGAGAAACCATCAAAATTTTCGCAAGTATAATACTCGAAACCAATAACTACTATGGCCTAGGGCAAAAATGCACATACCGTTGTAATCGGGCGAGTTTCTGCTTTCAGATGCAACAGGAATTGCTCGAGTTCGTCAATCCGTTCGCGCGATATGGGGGTTTGAAGTTAAGGTATGGTTGAGAAACCATCAAAATTTTCGCAAGTCTGACTCTCGAAACCAATAACTGGAATGGCCGAGGGGAAAAGTACACACACCATTGTAATCGGGCGAGTTTCTACTTTCAGATGCAATAGGAAATTCTCGAGTTCGTCAATCCGTTCGGGAGATATGGGAGTTTGATGTTAAGGAATGATTGAGAAACCATCAAAATTTTCGCAAGTCTGGCACTCGAAAGCAATAACTACAGAGGCCTAGGGGAAAAATAAACATACCGTTGTAATCGGGCGAGTATCTGCTTTCATATGCATCAGGAATTTCTCGAGTTCGTCAATCCGTCCGCGAGATATGGGAGTTTGAAGTTAAGGAATGGTTGAGAAACCATCAAAATTTTCGCAAGTCTGATACTCGATACAAATAACTGGAATGGCCTAGGGGAAAAGTGCACAAACCACTGTAATGGGGCAAGTTTCTACTTTCAGATGCAACAGGAATTTCTCGAGTTCGTCAATCCGTCCGCGAGATATGGGAGTTTGAAGTTGAGGAATGGTTGAGAAACCATCAAAATTTTCGCAAGTCTGATACTCGAAACCAATAACTACAATGGCCTAGGGGAAAAATACACATACCTTCGTAATCGGGCGAGTTTCTGCTTTCAGATGCAACAGGAATTTCTCGAGTTCGTCAATCCGTTCGCGAGATATGGGAGTTTGAAGTTAAGGAACGGTTGAGAAACCATCAAAATTTTCGCAAGTCTAATACTCGAAACCAATAACTACTATGGCCTAGGGCTAAAATGCACATACCGTTGTAATCGGGCGAGTTTCTGCTTTCAGATGCAACAGGAATTTCTCGAGTTCGTAAATCCGTTCGCGAGATATGTGGGTTTGAAGTTAAGGAATGGTTGAGAAACCATCAAAATTTTCGCAAGTCTGATTCTCGAAACCAATAACTGGAATGGCCTACGGGAAAAGCACACACACTAGTGTAATCGGGCGAGTTTCTACTTTCAGATGCAATAGGAAATTCTCGAGTTCGTCAATCCGTTCGCGAGATATGGGAGTTTGATGTTAAGGAATGGTTGAGAAACCATCAAAATTTTCGCAAGTCTGACACTCGAAAGCAATAACTACAGAGGCCTAGGGGAAAAATACACATACCGTTGTAAACGGGCGAGTTTCTACTTTCACATGCAACAGGAATTTCTCGAGTTCGTCAATCCGTTCGCGAGATATGGGAGTTTGAAGTTAAGGAATGGTTGAGAAATCATCAAAATTTTCGCTGGTCTGATACTCGAAACCAATAACTGGAGTGGCCTAGGGGAAAAGTACACATACCTTTGTAAACGGGCGAGTTTCCACTTTCCGACGCAACAGGAATTTCACGAGTTCGTCGATCCGTTCGCCAGATATGGGAGCTTGAAGTTAAGGAATGCTTGAGAAACGATCGAAATTTTCGCAAGTCTGACACTCGAAAGCAATAACTACAGAGGCCTAGGGGAAAAATACACATACCGTTGTAATCGGGCGAGTTTCTACTTTCACATGCAACAGGAAATTCTCGAGTTCGTCAATCCGTTCGCGAGATATGGGAGCTTGAAGTTAAGGAATGGTTGAGAAACCATCAAAATTTTCGCAAGTCTAATACTCGAAACCAATAACTACTATGGCCTAGGGCAAAAATGCACATACCGTTGTAATCGGGCGAGTTTCTGCTTTCAGATGCAACAGGAATTTCTCGAGTTCGTAAATCCGTTCGCGAGATATGGGAGTTTGAAGTTAAGGAATGGTTGAGAAACCGTCAAAATTTTCGCAAGTCTGATACTCGATACAAATAACTGGAATGGCCTAGGGGAAAAGTACACACACCACTGTAATCGGGCGAGTTTCTACTTTCAGATGCAACAGGAATTTCTCGAGTTCGTCAATCCGTTCGCGAGATATGGGAGCTTGAAGTTAAGGAATGCTTGAGAAGCCATCGAAATTTTCGCAAGTCTAATACTCGAAACCAATAACTACTATGGCCTAGGGCAAAAATGCACATACCGTTGTAATCGGGCGAGTTTCTGCTTTCAGATGCAACAGGAATTTCTCGAGTTCGTCAATCCGTTCGCGAGATATGGGGGTTTGAAGTTAAGGTATGGTTGAGAAACCATCAAAATTTTCGCAAGTCTGATTCTCGAAACCAATTACTGGAATGGCCGAGGGGAAAAGTACACATACCATTGTAATCGGGCGAGTTTCTACTTTCAGATGCAATAGGAAATTCTCCAGTTCGTCAATCCGTTCGGGAGATATGGGAGTTTGATGTTAAGGAATGGTTGAGAAACCATCAAAATTTTCGCAAGTCTGATACTCGAAACCAATAACTGGAATGGCCTAGGGAAAAGTACACACACCATTGTAATCGGTCGAGCTTCTACTTTCAGATGCAACTAGAATTTCTCGAGTTCGTCATTCCGTTCGCGAGATATGGGAGTTTGAAGTTAAGGAATGGTTGAGAAACCATCAAAATTTTCGCAAGTCTGATACTTGAAACCAATAACTACTATTGGCTAGGGCAAAATTACACATACCGTCGTAATCGGGCGAGCTTCTACTTTCAGATGCAACAGGAATTTCTCGAGTTCGTCATTCTGTTCGCGAGATATGGGAGTTTGAAGTTAAGGAATGGTTGAGAAACCATCAAAATTTTCGCTGGTCTGATACTCGTAACCATTAACTGGAATGGCCTAGGGGAAATGTACACATACCATTGTAACCGGGCGAGTTTTCACTTTCAGACACAACAGGAATTTCTCGAGTTCGTCAATCCGTTCGCGAGATATGGGGTTTGAAGGTAAGGAATGGTTGAGAAATCATGAAAATTTTCGCAAGTCTGATACTCGAAACCAATAACTACAATGGCCTACCTGAAAAATACACATACCGTTGTAATCGGGCGAGTATCTGCTTTCATATGCAACAGGAATTTCTCGAGTTCGTCAATCCGTTCGCGAGATATGGGGGTTTGAAGTTAAGGTATGGTTGAGAAACCATCAAAATTTTCGCAAGTCTGATTCTCGAAACCAATAACTGGAATGGCCGAGGGGAAAAGTACACATACCATTGTAATCGGGCGAGTTTCTACTTTCAGATGCAATAGGAAATTCTCGAGTTCGTCAATCCGTTCGGGAGATATGGGAGTTTGATGTTAAGGAATGGTTGAGAAACCATCAAAATTTTCGCAAGTCTGATACTCGAAACCAATAACTGGAATGGCCTAGGGAAAAGTACACACACCATTGTAATCGGTCGAGCTTCTACTTTCAGATGCAACTAGAATTTCTCGAGTTCGTCATTCCGTTCGCGAGATATGGGAGTTTGAAGTTAAGGAATGGTTGAGAAACCATCAAAATTTTCGCAAGTCTGATACTTGAAACCAATAACTACTATTGGCTAGGGCAAAATTACACATACCGTCGTAATCGGGCGAGCTTCTACTTTCAGATGCAACAGGAATTTCTCGAGTTCGTCATTCTGTTCGCGAGATATGGGAGTTTGAAGTTAAGGAATGGTTGAGAAACCATCAAAATTTTCGCTGGTCTGATACTCGTAACCATTAACTGGAATGGCCTAGGGGAAATGTACACATACCATTGTAATCGGGCGAGTTTTCACTTTCAGACACAACAGGAATTTCTCGAGTTCGTCAATCCGTTCGCGAGATATGGGGTTTGAAGGTAAGGAATGGTTGAGAAATCATGAAAATTTTCGCAAGTCTGACACTCGAAACCAATAACTACAATGGCCTACCTGAAAAATACACATACCGTTGTAATCGGGCGAGTATCTGCTTTCATATGCAACAGGAATTTCTCGAGTTCGTCAATCCGTCCGCGAGATATGGGAGTTTGAAGTTAAGGAATGGTTCAGAAACCATCAAAATTTTCGCAAGTCTGGCACTCGAAAGCAATAACTACAGAGGCCTAGGGCAAAAATGCACATACCGTTGTAATCGGGCGAGTTTCTGCTTTCAGATGCAACAGGAATTTTTCGAGTTCGTAAATCCGTTCGCGAGATATGTGGGTTTGAAGTTAAGGAATGGTTGAGAAACCATCAAAATTTTCGCAAGTCTGATTCTCGAAACCAATAACTGGAATGGCCTGCGGGAAAAGCACACACACTATTGTAATCGGGCGAGTTTCTACTTTCAGATGCAATAGGAAATTCTCGAGTTCGTCAATCCGTTCGCGAGATATGGGAGTTTGACGTTAAGGAATGGTTGAGAAACCATCAAAATTTTCGCAAGTCTGACACTCGAAAGCAATAACTACAGAGGCCTAGGGGAAAAATACACATACCGTTGTAAACGGGCGAGTTTCTACTTTCACATGCAACAGGAATTTCTCGAGTTCGTCAATCCGTTCGCGAGATATGGGAGTTTGAAGTTAAGGAATGGTTGAGAAATCATGAAAATTTTCGCAAGTCTGATACTCGAAACCAATAACTACAATGGCCTACCTGAAAAATACACATACCGTTGTAATCGGGCGAGTATCTGCTTTCATATGCAACAGGAATTTCTCGAGTTCGTCAATCCGTCCGCGAGATATGGGAGTTTGAAGTTAAGGAATGGTTCAGAAACCATCAAAATTTTCGCAAGTCTGATACTCGATACAAATAACTGGAATGGCCTAGGGGAAAAGTACACACACCACTGTAATCGGGCGAGTTTCTACTTTCAGATGCAACAGGAATTTCTCGAGTTCGTCAATCCGTTCGCGAGATATGGGAGTTTGAAGTTAAGGAATGGTTGAGAAATCAACAAAATTTTCGCTGGTCTGATACTCGAAACCAATAACTGGAATGGCCTAGGGGAAAAGTACACATACCTTTGTAAACGGGCGAGTTTCCACTTTCCGACGCAACAGGAATTTCACGAGTTCGTCGATCCGTTCGCGAGATATGGGAGCTTGAAGTTAAGGAATGCTTGAGAAACGATCGAAATTTTCGCAAGTCTAATACTCGAAACCAATAACTACTATGGCCTAGGGCAAAAATGCACATACCGTTGTAATCGGGCGAGTTTCTGCTTTCAGATGCAACAGGAATTTCTCGAGTTCGTAAATCCGTTCGCGAGATATGTGGGTTTGAAGTTAAGGAATGGTAGAGAAACCATCAAAATTTTCGTAAGTCTGATTCTCGAAACCAATAACTGGAATGGCCTAGGGGAAAAGTACACATACCTTTGTAATCGGGCGAGTTTCCACTTTCCGACGCAACAGGAATTTCACGAGTTCGTCGTTCCGTTCGCGAGATATGGGAGTTTGAAGTTAAGGAGCGGTTGAGAAACCATCAAAATTTTCGCAAGTCTGATACTCGAAACCAATAACTGGAATGGCCTAGGGAAAAGTACACACACCATTGTAATCGGGCGAGCTTCTACTTTCAGATGCAACTAGAATTTCTCGAGTTCGTCATTCCGTTCGCGAGATATGGGAGTTTGAAGTTAAGGAATGGTTGAGAAATCATCAAAATTTTCGCAAGTCTGATACTCGAAACCAATAACTACTATTGGCTAGGGCAAAAATACACATGCCGTTGTAAACGGGCCACTTTCTGCTTTCAGATGCAACAGGAATTTCTCGAGTTCGTCATTCCGTTCGCGAGATATGGGTGGTTGAAGTTAAGGAACGGTTGAGAAACCATCAAAATTTTCGAAAGTCTGATACACGAAACCAATAACTACAAAGGCTTAGGGGAAAAATACACATACCGTCGTAATCGGGCGAGTTTCTGCTTTCAGATGCAACAGGAATTTCTCGAGTTCGTCAATCCGTTCGCGAGATATGGGAGTTTGAAGTTAAGGAATGGTTGAGAATCCATCAAAATTTTCGCAAGTCTAATACTCGAAACCAATAACTACTATGGCCTAGGGCAAAAATGCACATACCGTTGCAATCGGGCGAGTTTCTGCTTTCAGATGCAACAGGAATTTCTCGAGTTCGTAAATCCGTTCGCGAGATATGTGGGTTTGAAGTTAAGGAATGGTAGAGAAACCATCAAAATTTTCGCAAGTCTGATTCTCGAAACCAATAACTGGAATGGCCTACGGGAAAAGCACACACACCATTGTAATCGGGCGAGTTTCTACTTTCAGATGCAATAGGAAATTCTCGAGTTCGTCAATCCGTTCGCGAGATATGGGAGTTCGATGTTAAGGAATGGTTGAGAAACCATCAAAATTTTCGCAAGTCTGACACTCGAAAGCAATAACTACAGGGGCCTAGGGGAAAAATACACATACCGTTGTAATCGGGCGAGTTTCTACTTTCAGATGCAATAGGAAATTCTCGAGTTCGTCAATCCATTCGGGAGATATGGGAGTTTGATGTTAAGGAATGGTTGAGAAACCATCAAAATTTTCGCAAGTCTGATACTCGAAACCAATAACTGGAATGGCCTAGGGAAAAGTACACACACCATTGTAATCGGTCGAGCTTCTACTTTCAGATGCAACTAGAATTTCTCGAGTTCGTCATTCCGTTCGCGAGATATGGGAGTTTGAAGTTAAGGAATGGTTGAGAAACCATCAAAATTTTCGCAAGTCTGATACTCGAAACCAATAACTACTATTGGCTAGGGCAAAATTACACATACCGTCGTAATCGGGCGAGCTTCTACTTTCAGATGCAACAGGAATTTCTCGAGTTCGTCATTCTGTTCGCGAGATATGGGAGTTTGAAGTTAAGGAATGGTTGAGAAACCATCAAAATTTTCGCTGGTCTGATACTCGTAACCATTAACTGGAATGGCCTAGGGGAAAAGTACACATACCATTGTAATCGGGCGAGTTTTCACTTTCAGACACAACAGGAATTTCTCGAGTTCGTCAATCCGTTCGCGAGATATGGGGTTTGAAGGTAAGGAATGGTTGAGAAATCATGAAAATTTTCGCAAGTCTGATACTCGAAACCAATAACTACAATGGCCTACCTGAAAAATACACATACCGTTGTAATCGGGCGAGTATCTGCTTTCATATGCAACAGGAATTTCTCGACTTCGTCAATCCGTCCGCGAGATATGGGAGTTTGAAGTTAAGGAATGGTTCAGAAACCATCAAAATTTTCGCAAGTCTGATACTCGATACAAATAACTGGAATGGCCTAGGGGAAAAGTACACACACCACTGTAATCGGGCGAGTTTCTACTTTCAGATGCAACAGGAATTTCTCGAGTTCGTCAATCCGTTCGCGAGATATGGGAGCTTGAAGTTAAGGAATGCTTGAGAAGCCATCGAAATTTTCGCAAGTCTAATACTCCAAACCAATAACTACTATGGCCTAGGGCAAAAATGCACATACCGTTGTAATCGGGCGAGTTTCTGCTTTCAGATGCAACAGGAATTTCTCGAGTTCGTCAATCCGTTCGCGAGATATGGGGGTTTGAAGTTAAGGTATGGTTGAGAAACCATCAAAATTTTCGCAAGTCTGATTCTCGAAACCAATAACTGGAATGGCCGAGGGGAAAAGTACACACACCATTGTAATCGGGCGAGTTTCTACTTTCAGATGCAATAGGAAATTCTCGAGTTCATCAATCCGTTCGGGAGATATGGGAGTTTGATGTTAAGGAATGGTTGAGGAACCATCAAAATTTTCGCAAGTCTGACACTCGAAAGAAATAACTACAGAGGCCTAGGGGAAAAATACACATACCGTTGTAATCGGGCGAGTATCTGCTTTCATATGCATCAGGAATTTCTCGAGTTCGTCAATCCGTCCGCGAGATATGGGAGTTTGAAGTTAAGGAATGGTTGAGAAACCATCAAAATTTTCGCAAGTCTAATACTCGAAACCAATAACTACTATGGCCTAGGGCAAAAATGCACATACCGTTGTAATCGGGCAAGTTTCTGCTTTCAGATGCAACAGGAATTTCTCGAGTTCGTAAATCCGTTCGCGAGATATGTGGGTTTGAAGTTAAGGAATGGTTGAGAAACCATCAAAATTTTCGCAAGTCTGATTCTCGAAACCAATAACTGGAATGGCCTACGGGAAAAGCACACACACCATTGTAATCGGGCGAGTTTCTACTTTCAGGTGCAATAGGAAATTCTCGAGTTCGTCAATCCGTTCGCGAGATATGGGAGCTTTTTTTTTTTTTTTTTTTTTTTTTAACGTGGGGGAAATCTTCGAAAGACCCCCCCGCCGCCTGGGGAGGGGCGGGGGGAGTGTGGGATTCCCCGCGCCCGGAAGGAAACCCATCGGGCGCGGGACCTACCCACTAAAACCCACCACGGTGGCCATCCTCGCACTATGCAGGGGGGAGCACCTGGGACCGAAGACATCATAACATCAGGTGCTCCCCCGTGCAGGGCTCTCGCGCCCGTGTCCTCCCGTTCCAGGGAAGGGAGGGGGTACTTCACCCTCCCTTCCCTGTTTTCTCCTCGGCGCTCTGGCGCCCGACGTCGGAGCAGGGCCACACTGCTCCGACGTCCCACTCCCGGGGGCCGCCCGAGGGCGGCCGCGAGTCCCACACTCGCGACCGCCCACGGCCCCCATAGCCGCGCCGGGGGCACGGCCCTGGGACCGTGCCGTCGGCGCGGCCGCACCCCGGCTCGTACGCTCCCGAGGGCGGCTCTGGCCTCTCCGCCCTCGAGAGCGTCGCCGTCCCTTACTCTACCCACCCCTCAGACGACGGGCGGTGGCACGAGCCTCAAGGGCTACGCACCCCCGCCCGCCGCTCTCAGGGTGGCCTCCCCGGCCCTTCCGGAGGCCCACCCGCCCCCGGCCTCGGACGGGGCCTCGCTCGCGGTCTCCCGCTCTCGCGAATGCGGCTCGCGGCCTCCTTCTGCGAGATTACCTCCTCGCAGAAGGAGGCCACGGCCCGCCACTTCGTCTCGCTGCCGAGCATGGCCTGTACCACGCCCGGCAGCGATAGGTCCGCCCCAATCACGGCCGTGAGGACACGGCGCTCCACCCCCCAGGCCGGACACACCTCGGGGGTGTGTTGCGCCGTGTCCTCGTCCGCTGGACAGTGCCAGCAGCGCGCCGCCTCTTCCACACCGATCCGGCACAGGTACTGACCGAAGCATCCGTGCCCGGACAGCACCTGCACCAACCGGTAGGTGAGTGAGCCGAAGCGCCTACCCAGCCACTCAAACAGGACCGGCCGGATAGCCCGGACAGTCCTCTGGCCGAACAACGGCTCGGCCAGCCGCTGCTGCCAAAGCTGCAGCATGGACTCCCGGGCCTGGCGCCTCAGGGCCTCCACCTCGCATCCCGCCAGGACCACCCCATCCTCGCGGGCGCGCATGCGGCCCTCGTAGAAAGCCGCATGCGCGCCCGCGATCAAGTCCGCCGGGGGTAGCCCTGACAGGACGCTCGCCGCCTCATACGAAACGGTCCGGTACCCCCGGGCGATCCGCAGTGCAAGCCGCCTTTGAACCCGGCGCAGCAATACCTTGCTGCGCCGGGAGGCGGCCAGGTCGCCCGCCCAAACGGGGGCCCCGTATAGGGCCACCGAGTGGACCATTCCCGCGTAGAGGCGGCGAACCCGGTCACTCGGGCCCCGCAGGTTGGGGAGGATACGGCCCAAAGCGCCAACTATCCCCTCCAACCGCGGGGCCAGGGCCCGGAAATGGCCCTCGAAGCGCCAGTGGCTGTCGAGGTGAAGTCCCAGATATTTCATCTGAGACCTCACCTCGACGTCTGTCTCACCCACCCGGATCAGGGGGGGAGGCGGCTCTCCCCGGGGTCTATACATCCCGAGTACCTCGGTTTTGTGGAGAGCCACCTCCAAACCGATCCCCCTGATCCGGGAGACGACGCGCCGGACACCGTCCTCGGCGGCCCGAACAGCCCCCCTCCAGTCCCCCCCGACGGCCAACAACAAGGTGTCGTCCGCATAACATGTCAGACTGACGCCGTCGGGGAGGTCTTCGGCCCGCAGGACGGTGTCGTACCCGAGGTTCCACAGCAGGGGTCCTAACACCGACCCCTGCGGAACCCCGGAGTACACCGCTCTCCTCTCCGTCCCGCACCGGCCCGGATACTCGATCCACCTGTCGCGGAGGTAGTCCTCGACGACTGCCATAAGGTAGGCGGGGACTCGATGTTCCTCAAGCCCCCGCCTAATCGCCGCCCAGGGTAGGGTGTTAAACGCATTGGCGATGTCCAAGGACACCGCCAATGCCACCCCACCCCGGGAGACCGCCGAGGCCGAGAGGGACCGGACGCGTCGAATCGCGTCGATCGTCGACCGGCCCTCCCGGAACCCGAACTGACACTCCGCCAGCCCGGGCCCACCCCGCGACAGGTGCCCGACGATGCGGGCCGCCACGACTCTTTCTAGGAGCTTGCCCACATCGTCGAGCAGGCAAATCGGCCGGTACGCGGACGGAGAGTCCGCGGGCCTACCCTCTTTCCGGAGGAGGACCATTCGGGCCACCTTCCATGCGGAGGGGAATCGCCCGGCCTCCAGGCAGCGGTCGAATAGCTCCCGGAGGCCGTCACCCAGGACGTCCGCGGCCAAGACCAAGACTCGGCCGGGCACTCCCGAAGGACCCGGGGCAGTATCCTTCGCCCCGAGTCTTCGGATGGCCGCGGCTAGCTCCCCAGCCGAGACCCCCAGCTCCGCGGACCAGGTGGTCGGGTCCGCAGAGGGACGTGGCCCGCTCTCCCCCACGATCGGGAAGAGCGTGTCGACCACGTCCCTCAAGAGCTGGGGGTCGAGACCCTCGGTGATCGGGGGGGCCCATGGCCGGAGTTTATTCAGAACTATCCGGTATGGGCGCCCCCATGGATCCCGCTCGAGGGTCTCGAGGAGCTCCTTCCAGCTCTGGGCCTTGGCCCGTTTGATGGCGACCTGCAGAGCCCTCTTTCCCGCGCGATAGGACTCGTACAGTTCCGCCGCCCTAGCCCGCGCGCCGTCGTCGCCGTTCCGTCCGGCCCGACGACGCGCGCGGGTGTACTGGCGTCGGGCCCGGACGCATGCTGTCCGCAATTCCCCGATTTCGCCCGACCACCAGTACACCGCCCGACGAGGAGACCGCGGCCCGGCCCGGGGCATCGCCGCGTCGCAAATGCGCGCGACGGCGCTCCCGAGCCGAGCCACGGCCTCCTCCAGGTCGGGCAGCCTGGCCTCCCGTCGAGGCCAGGTTTCGGCTAGAGCGGCTGCCACCAGGACGTCCTTGTCAAGGCGCCGAAGCGCCCATCTGCGTGGTGGTGGTGGGGCGCTACCCGCTCCCGGGCGGAGGTGTCGGTGCGGGGCCGCGGCGGCCTCGGGGGAGGTCAAGACCACGCGGATATACCGGTGGTCCGATAATGTCTCCTCCCCCACCACCACGTCCCACCCGGACACCATACGCGCGGCGCCGGGGGATCCAAACGTCAAATCCACTATGGACCCTCCCCCGCGCCGCACGCACGTCAGCTCCGAATACTTTTCCCCTGGGCCATTCCAGTTATTGGATTCGAGTATCAGAATTGCGAAAATTTCGATGGTTTCTCAACCATTCCTTAACTTCAAACTCCCATATCTCGTGAACGGATTGACAAACTCGAGAAATTCCTGTTGCATCTGAAAGCAGAAACTCGCCCGATTACAAAGAAATGTTTTTTTCCCCTAGACCTTTGTAGTTATTGGTTTCGAGTATCAGACTTGCGAAAATTTTGAGGGTTTCTCAACCATTCCTTAACTTCAAACTCCCATATCTCGCGAACGGATTGACGATCTCGAGAAATTCCTGTTGCATCTGAAAGCAGAAACCCGCCCGATTACAAAGAAATGTTTTTTTCCCCTAGACCTTTGTAGTTATTGGTTTCGAGTATCAGACTTGCGAAAATTTTGAGGGTTTCTCAACCATTCCTTAACTTCAAACTCCCATATCTCGCGAACGGATTGACGAACTCGTGAAATTCCTGTTGCATTTGAAAGTGGAAACTCGCCCGATTAGGATGGTGTGTGAACTTTTCCCCTAGGCCATTCCAGTTATTCGTTTCTAGCATCAGAATTGCGAAAATTTCAATGGTTTCTCAACCATTCCTTAACTTCAAACTCCCATATCTCGCGAACGGATTGGCGAACTCGAGATATTCCTGTTGCATTTGAAAGTGGAAACACGCCCGATTACAAAGGTATGTGTATTTTTCCCCTAAGCCTCTGTACTTATTGGTTTCGAGTATCAGAATTGCGAGAATTTTTATGGTTTCTCAACCATTCCTTAACTTCAAACTCCCATATCTCGCGAACGGAATGACGAGCTCGAGAAATTCCTGTTGCATCTGAAAGTAGAAACTCGCACGATTACAAGGGTGTGTACACTTTTCCCCTGGGCCATTCCAGTTATTGGATTCGAGTATCAGAATTGCGAAAATTTCGATGGTTTCTCAACCATTCCTTAACTTCAAACTCCCATATCTCGTGAACGGATTGACAAACTCGAGAAATTCCTGTTGCATCTGAAAGCAGAAACTCGCCCGATTACAAAGAAATGTTTTTTTCCCCTAGACCTTTGTAGTTATTGGTTTCGAGTATCAGACTTGCGAAAATTTTGAGGGTTTCTCAACCATTCCTTAACTTCAAACTCCCATATCTCGCGAACGGATTGACGAACTCGAGAAATTCCTGTTGCATTTGAAAGTGGAAACTCGCCCGATTAGGATGGTGTGTATACTTTTCCCCTGGGCCATTCCAGTTATTGGATTCGAGTATCAGAATTGCGAAAATTTCGATGGTTTCTCAACCATTCCTTAACTTCAAACTCCCATATCTCGCGAACGGATAGACGAACTCGGGAAATGCCTGTTGCATCTGAAAGCAGAAACTCGCCCGATAACAACGGTATGTGTATTTTCCCCTAGGCCATTGTAGTTATTGGTTTCAAGCGTCAGAATTGCGATAATTTTGATGGTTTCTCAACCATTCCTTAACTTCAAACTCCCATATCTCGCGAAAGGAATGACGAACTCGAGAAATTCCTGTTGCATCTGAAAGTAGAAACTCGCCCGATTACAAAGATATGTGCGTTTTTCACCTAGGCCTTTGTAGTTATTGGTTTCGAGTATCAGAATTGCGAGGATTTTGATGGTTTCTCAACCATTCCTTAACTTCAAACTCCCATATCTCGCGAACGGAATGACGAACTCGAGAAATTCCTGTTGCATCTGAAAGTATAAACTCGACCGATTACAAAGATATGTGTGTTTTTCCCCTAGGACTTTGTAGTTATTGGTTTCGAGTTTCAGACTTTCTAAAATTTTGATAGTTCCTCAAGCATTCCTTAATTTCAAACTCACATATCTCGCGAACGGATTGACGAACTCGAGAAATTCCTGTTGCATCTGAAAGTGGAGACTCGCCCGATTACAAAGGTATGTGCATTTTTCCCGTAGGCCTTTGTAGTTATTGGTTTCGAGTATCAGACTTGCGAAAATTTTGATGGTTTCTCAAGCATTCATTAACTTCAAACTCCCATATCTCGCGAACGGATTGACGAACTCGAGAAATTCCTGTTGCATCTGAAAGCAGAAACTCGCCCGATTACAAAGAAATGTTTTTTTCCCCTAGGCCTTTGTAGTTATTGGTTTCGAGTATCAGACTTGCGAAAATTTTGAGGGTTTCTCAGCCATTCCTTAACTTCAAACTCCCATATCTCGCGAACGGATTGACGATCTCGAGAAATTACTGTTGCATCTGAAAGTGGAGACCCGCCCGATTACAAAGGTATGTGCATTTTTCCCGTAGGCCTTTGTAGTTATTGGTTTCGAGTATCAGACTTGCGAAAATTTTGATGGTTTCTCAAGCATTCACTAACTTCAAACTCCCATATCTCGCGAACGGATTGACGAGCTCGAGAAATTCCTGTTGCAACTGAAAGTGGAAACTCGCCCGAATACAAAGGTATGTGTATTTTTCCCCTAGGCCTTTGTAGTTATTGGTTTCGAGTATCAGAATTGCGAGGATTTTGATGGTTTCTCAACCATTCCTTAACTTCAAACTCCCATATCTCGCGAACGGAATGACGAACTCGAGAAATTCCTGTTGCATCTGAAAGTAGAAACTCGCACGATTACAAGGGTGTGTATACTTTTTCCCTAGGCCATTCCAGTTATAGGTTTCGAGTATCAGAATTGCGAAAATTTCGATGGTTTCTCAACCATTCCTTAACTTCAAACTCCCATATCTCGTGAACGGATTGACGAACTCGAGAAATTCCTGTTGCATCTGAAAGTAGAAACTCGCACGATTACAAGGGTGTGTGTACTTTTCCCCTAGGCCATTCCAGATATTGGTTTCGAGTATCAGAATTGCGAAAATTTTGATGGTTTCTCAACCATTCCTTAACTTCAAACTCCCATATCTCGCGAACATATTGGCGAACTCGAGAAATTCCTGTTGCATCTGAAAGCAGAAACTCGCCCGATTACAAAGGTATGTGCATTTTTCCCCTAGGCCTTTGTAGCTATTGGTTTCGAGTATCAGACTTGCGAAAATTTTGATGGATTCTCAACCATTCCTTAACTTCAAACTCCCATTTCCCGCGAACGGATTGCGGAACTCGAGAAATTCCTGTTGCATCTGAAAGTAGAAACACGCCCGATTACAAAGATATGTGTGTTTTTCACCTAGGCCTTTGTAGCTATTGGTTTTGTGTATCAGACTTGCGAAAATTTTGATGGTTTCTCAAGCATTCCTTAACTTCAAACTCCCATATCTCGCGAACGGATTGACGAACTCGATT
Organism: Ptiloglossa arizonensis; assembly: GCF_051014685.1. Classification (NCBI taxonomy): domain Eukaryota; kingdom Metazoa; phylum Arthropoda; class Insecta; order Hymenoptera; family Colletidae; genus Ptiloglossa; species Ptiloglossa arizonensis. The sequence continues at coordinate 229,098 of NW_027479061.1, forward strand.
ATTCCCTGTTGCATCTGAAAGTAGAAAGTCGACCGATTACAGTGGTGTGTGTGTACTTCTCCCCTAGGCCATTCCAGTTATTCGATTCTAGCATCAGAATTGCGAAAATTTTGATGGTTTCTCAACCATTCCTTAAGTTCAAACTCCCATATCTCGCGAACGGAATGACGAACTCGAGAAATTCCTGTTGCATCTGAAAGTGGAAACTCGCCCGATTACAAGGGTATGTGCATTTTTCCCCTAGGCCTTTGTAGTTATTGGTTTCGAGTATCAGACTTGCGAAAATTTTGATGGTTTCTCAAGCAATCCTTAACTTCAAACTCCCATATCTCGCGAACGGATTGACGAACTCGAGAAATTCCTGTTGCATCTGAAAGTGGAAACTCGCCCGATTACAAATTTATGTGCATTTTTGCCCTAGGCCATAGTAGTTATTGGTTTCGGGTATCAGACTTGCGAAAATTTTGATGGTTTCTCAAACATTCCTTAACTTCAAACTCCCATATCTCGCGAACGGAATGACGAACTGGAGAAATTCCTGTAGCATCTGAAAGTGGAAACTTGCCCGATTACAAAGGTGAGTGTACTTTTCCCCTTGGTCATTCCAGTTATTGGTTTCGAGTATCACACCAGCGAATATTTTGATGGTTTCTCAACCATTCCTTAACTTCAAACTTCCATATCTCGCGAACGGATAGACGAACTCGAGAATTTCCTATTGCATCTGAAAGCAGAAACTCGCCCGATTAGAATGGTGTGTGTACTTTCCCCAAGGCCATTCCAGTTATTGGTTTCGAGTATCAAACTTGCGAAAATTTTGATGGTTTCTCAACCATTCCTTAACTTCACACTCCCGTATCTCGCGAACGGATTGCCGAACTCGAGAAATTCCTTTTGCATCTGAATGTGGAATCTCGCCCGATTACAAAGGTATGTGCATTTTTCCCCTATGCCTTTGTAGTTATTGGTTTCGAGTATCAGACTTGCGAAGATTTTGATGGTTCCTCAACCATTCCTTAACTTCAAACTCCCAAATCTCGCGAACTGAATGACGAACTCGAGATATTCCTGTTGCATCTGAAAGTAGATACTCGCACGATTACAATGGTGTGTGTACTTTTCCCCTAGGCCATACCAGTTATTGGTTTCGAGTATCAGACTTGCGAAAATTTTGATGGTTTCTCAACCATTCCTTAACTTCAAACTACCATATCTGGCGAACGGATTGACGAACTCGAGAATTTCCTATTGCATCTGAAAGCAGAAACACGCCCGATTACAACGGTACGTGTATTTTTGACCTAGGCCATTCCAGTTATTGGTTTCGAGTATCAGACCAGCGAAAATTTTGAAGGTTTCCCTATCATTCCTTAACTTCAAACTCCCATATCTCCCGAACGGAAAGACGAACTCGAGGAATTCCTGTTGCATCTGAAAGTGGAAACTCGCCCGATTACAAAGGTATGAGCATTTTTGCCCTAGGCCATAGTAGTTATTGGTTTCGAGTATCAGACTTGCGAAAATTTTGATGGTTTCTCAAGCATTCCTTAACTTCAAACTCCCATATATCGCGAAAGGAATGACGAACTCGAGAAATTCGTGCTGCATCTGAAAGTGGAAACTCGCCCGATTACAAAGTTATGTGCATTTTTGCCCTAGGCCATAGTAGTTATTGGTTTCGGGTATCAGACTTGCGAAAATTTTGATGGTTTCTCAAACATTCCTTAACTTCAAACTCCCATATCTCGCGAACGGAATGACGAACTCGAAAAATTCCTGTTGCATCTGAAAGTGGAAACTCGCCCGATTACAAAGGTATGTGCATTTTTCCCCTAGGCCTTTGCAGTTATTGGTTTCGAGTATAAGACTTGCGAAAATTTTGAGCGTTTCTCAACCATTCCTTAACTTCAAACTCCCATATCTCGCGAACGGATTGACGATCTCGAGAAATTCCTGTTGCATCTGAAAGTGGAAACTCGCCCGATTACAAAGGTATGTGCATTTTCCCCCTAGGGCTTTGTAGCTATTGGTTTCGAGTATCAGAATTGCGAAAATTTTGATGGTTTTCAACCATTCCTTAACTTCAAACTCCCATGTCTCGCGAACGGAATGACGAACACGAGAAATTCCTGTTGCACCTGGAATCAGAAACTCGCCCGATTACAATGGTGTGTGTACTTTTCCCCTAGGTCATTCCAGTTATAGGTTTCGAGTATCAGAATTGCGAAAATTTTGATGGTTTCTCAACCATTCCTTAACGTCAAACTCCCATGTCTCGCGAACGGAATGACGAACTCGAGAAATTCCTGTTGCATCTGAAAGTGGAAACTCGCCCGATTACAAAGGTATGTGCATTTTTCCCCTAGGCCTTTGTAGTTATTGGTTTCGAGTATCAGACTTGCGAAAATTTTGATGGTTTCTGAAGCATTCCTTAACTTCAAACTCCCATATCTCGCGAAAGGAATGACGAACTCGAGAAATTCCTGTTGCATCTGAAAGTGGAAACTCGCCCGATTACAAAGATATGTGCATTTTTCCCCTAGGCCTTTGTAGTTATTGGTTTCGAGTATCAGAATTGCGAGGATTTTGATGGTTTCTCAACCATTCCTTAACTTCAAACTCCCATATCTCGCGAACGGAATGACGAACTCGAGAAATTCCTGTTGCATCTGAAAGTAGAAACTCGCACGATTACAAGGGTGTGTATACTTTTTCCCTAGGCCATTCCAGTTATAGGTTTCGAGTATCAGAATTGCGAAAATTTCGATGGTTTCTCAACCATTCCTTAACTTCAAACTCCCATATCTCGTGAACGGATTGACGAACTCGAGAAATTCCTGTTGCATCTGAAAGTAGAAACTCGCACGATTACAAGGGTGTGTGTACTTTTCCCCTAGGCCATTCCAGATATTGGTTTCGAGTATCAGAATTGCGAAAATTTTGATGGTTTCTCAACCATTCCTTAACTTCAAACTCCCATATCTCGCGAACATATTGGCGAACTCGAGAAATTCCTGTTGCATCTGAAAGCAGAAACTCGCCCGATTACAAAGGTATGTGCATTTTTCCCCTAGGCCTTTGTAGCTATTGGTTTCGAGTATCAGACTTGCGAAAATTTTGATGGATTCTCAACCATTCCTTAACTTCAAACTCCCATTTCCCGCGAACGGATTGCGGAACTCGAGAAATTCCTGTTGCATCTGAAAGTAGAAACACGCCCGATTACAAAGATATGTGTGTTTTTCACCTAGGCCTTTGTAGCTATTGGTTTTGTGTATCAGACTTGCGAAAATTTTGATGGTTTCTCAAGCATTCCTTAACTTCAAACTCCCATATCTCGCGAACGGATTGACGAACTCGATTATTCCCTGTTGCATCTGAAAGTAGAAAGTCGACCGATTACAGTGGTGTGTGTGTACTTTTCCCCTAGGCCATTCCAGTTATTCGATTCTAGCATCAGAATTGCGAAAATTTTGATGGTTTCTCAACCATTCCTTAACTTCAAACTTCCATATCTCGCGAACGGATAGACGAACTCGAGAATTTCCTATTGCATCTGAAAGCAGAAACTCGCCCGATTAGAATGGTGTGTGTACTTTCCCCAAGGCCATTCCAGTTATTGGTTTCGAGTATCAAACTTGCGAAAATTTTGATGGTTTCTCAACCATTCCTTAACTTCACACTCCCGTATCTCGCGAACGGATTGCCGAACTCGAGAAATTCCTTTTGCATCTGAATGTGGAAACTCGCCCGATTACAAAGGTATGTGCATTTTTCCCCTAGGCCTTTGTAGTTATTGGTTTCGAGTATCAGACTTGCGAAAATTTTGATGGTTTCTGAAGCATTCCTTAACTTCAAACTCCCATATCTCGCGAAAGGAATGACGAACTCGAGAAATTCCTGTTGCATCTGAAAGTGGAAACTCGCCCGATTACAAAGGTATGTGCATTTTTCCCCTAGGCCTTTGTAGTTATTGGTTTCGAGTATCAGACTTGCGAAAATTTTGATGGTTTCTCAAGCATTCCTTAACTTCAAACTCCCATATATCGCGAAAGGAATGACGAACTCGAGAAATTCGTGCTGCATCTGAAAGTGGAAACTCGCCCGATTACAAAGTTATGTGCATTTTTGCCCTAGGCCATAGTAGTTATTGGTTTCGGGTATCAGACTTGCGAAAATTTTGATGGTTTCTCAAGCATTCCTTAACTTCAAACTCCCATATCTCGCGAACGGAATGACGAACTCGAGAAATTCCTGTTGCATCTGAAAGTGGAAACTCGCCCGCTTACAAAGATATGTGTGTTTTCCCCTATGCCTTTGTAGTTATTGGTTTCGAGTATCAGACTTGCGAAGATTTTGATGGTTTCTCAACCATTCCTTAACTTCAAACTCCCATATCTCGCGAACGGATTGACGAACTCGAGAAATTCCTGTTGCATCTGAAAACAGAAACTCGCCCTATTACAACGGTATGTGTATTTTCCCCTAGGCCATTGTAGTTATTGCTTTCTAACGTCAGAATTGCGAAAATTTTGATGGTTTCTCAACCATTCCTTAATTTCAAACTCCCATATCTCGCGAACGGAATGACGAACTCGAGAAATTCCTGTTGCATCAGAAAGTAGAAACTCGCCCGATTACAAAGAAATGTGTGTTTTTCCCCTAGGCCTTTGTAGTTATTGGTTTCGAGTTTCAGACTTTCTAAAATTTTGATAGTTCCTCAAGCATTCCTTAACTTCAAACTCACATATCTCGCGAACGGATTGACGAACTCGAGAAACTGCTGTTGCATCTGAAAGCAGAAACTCGGCCGATTACAACGGTATGTGTATTTTCCCCTAGGCCGTTGTATTTATTGGTTTCTAGCGTCAGAATTGCGAAAATTTTGATGGTTTCGCAACCATTCTTTAACTTCAAACTCCCATATCTCGCGAACGGAATGACGAAATCGAAAAATTCCTGTTGCATCTGAAAGTGGAAACTCGCCCGATTACAAAGGTATGTGCATTTTTCCCCTAGGCCTTTGCAGTTATTGGTTTCGAGTATAAGACTTGCGAAAATTTTGAGCGTTTCTCAACCATTCCTTAACTTCAAACTCCCATATCTCGCGAACGGATTGACGATCTCGAGAAATTCCTGTTGCATCTGAAAGTGGAAACTCGCCCGATTACAAAGGTATGTGCATTTTCCCCCTAGGGCTTTGTAGTTATTGGTTTCGAGTATCAGAATTGCGAAAATTTTGATGGTTTCTCAACCATTCCTTAACTTCAAACTCCCATGTCTCGCGAACGGAATGACGAACACGAGAAATTCCTGTTGCACCTGGAAGCAGAAACTCGCCCGATTACAATGGTGTGTGTACTTTTCCCCTAGGTCACTCCAGTTATAGGTTTCGAGTATCAGAATTGCGAAAATTTTGATGGTTTCTCAACCATTCCTTAACGTCAAACTCCCATGTCTCGCTAACGGAATGACGAACTCGAGAAATTCCTGTTGCATCTGAAAGTGGAAACTCGCCCGATTACAAAGGTATGTGCATTTTTCCCCTAGGCCTTTGTAGTTATTGGTTTCGAGTATCAGACTTGCGAAAATTTTGATGGTTTCTGAAGCATTCCTTAACTTCAAACTCCCATATCTCGCGAAAGGAGTGACGAACTCGAGAAATTCCTGTTGCATCTGAAAGTGGAAACTCGCCCGATTACAAAGGTATGTGCATTTTTCCCCTAGGCCTTTGTAGTTATTGGTTTCGAGTATCAGACTTGCGAAAATTTTGAGGGTTTCTCAACCATTCCTTAACTTTAAACGCCCACATCTCGCGAACCGATTGACGAACTGGAGAAATTCCTGTTGCATCTGAGAGTAGAAACTCGCCCGATGACAAAGATATGTGTGTTTTCCCCTAGGCCATTGTAGTTATTGGTTTCGAGTATCAGACTTGCGAAAATTTTGAGGGTTTCTCAACCATTCCTTAACTTCAAACTCCCATATCTCGCGAACGGATTGACGAACTCGAGAAATTCCTGTTGCATCTGAAAGTAGAAACTCGCACGATTACAAGGGTGTGTGTACTTTTCCCCTAGGCCATTCCAGTTATTGGTTTCGAGTATCAGAATTGCGAAAATTTTGATGGTTTCTCAACCATTCCTTAACTTCAAACTCCCATATCTCGCGAACGGAATGACGAACTCGAGAAATTCCTGTTGCATCTGAAAGTGGAAACTCGCCCGATTACAAAGATATGTGCGTTTTTCACCTAGGCCTTTGTAGTTATTGGTTTCGAGTATCAGACTTGCGAAAATTTTGATAGTTTCTCAACCATTCCTTAACTTCAAACTCCCATATCTCGCGAACGGATTGACGAACTCGAGAAATTCCTGTTGCACCTGGAAGCAGAAACTCGCCCGATTACAATGGTGTGTGTACTTTTCCCCTAGGTCATTCCAGTTATTGGTTTCGAGTATCAGAATTGCGAAAATTTTGATGGTTTCTCAACCATTCCTTAACTTCAAACTCCCATGTCTCGCGAACGGAATGACGAACTCAAGAAATTCCTGTTGCATCTGAAAGTGGAAACTCGCTCGATTACAAAGGTATGTGCATTTTTCTCCTAGGCCTATGTAGTTATTGGTTTCGAGTATCAGACTTGCGAAAATTTTGATGGTTTCTCAAGCATTCCTTAACTTCAAACTCCCATATCTCGCGAAAGGAATGACGAACTCGAGAAATTCCTGTTGCATCTGGCAGTAGAAACTCGCCCGATTACAACGATATGTGCGTTTTTCACCTAGGCCTTTGTAGTTATTGGTTTCGAGTATCAGACTTGCGAAAATTTTGATAGTTTCTCAACCATTCCTTAACTTCAAGCTCCCATATCTCCCTACCGGATTGACGAACTCGAGAAATTCCTGTTGCACCTGGAAGCAGAAACTCGCCCGATTACAATGGTGTGTGTATTTTCCACTAGGGCATTGTAGTTATTGGTTTCTAGCGTCAGAATTGCGAAAATTTTGATGGTTTCTCAACCATTCCTTAAATTCAAACTCCCATATCTCGCGAACGGAATGACGAACTCCAGAAATTCCTGTTGCATCTGAAAGTGGAAACTCGCCCGATTACAAAGGTATGTGCATTTTTCCCCTAGACCTTTGCAGTTATTGGTTTCGAGTATCAGACTTGCGAAAATTTTGATGGTTTCTCAACCATTCCTTATCTTCAAACTCCCATATCTCGCGAACGGATTGACGAACTCCAGAAATTCCTGTTGCATTTGAAAGTAGACACTCGCCCGATTAGAATGGTGTGTGTACTTTTCCCCTAGGCCATTCCAGTTATTCGTTTCTATCATCAGAATTGCGAAAATTTCGATGGTTTCTCAACCATTGCTTAACTTCAAACTCCCATATCTCGCGAACGGAATGACGAACTCGAGAAATTCCTATTGCATCTGAAAGTAGAAACTCGCCCGATTACAAAGATATGTGTGTTTTTCCCCTTGGCCGTTCCAGTTATTGGTTTCGAGTATCAGAATTGCGAAAATTTTGATGGTTTCTCAACCATTCCTTAACTTCAAACACCCATGTCTCACGAACGGATTGTCGAAGTCGAGAAATTCCTGTTGCACCTGGAAGCAGAAACTCGCCCGCTTACAAAGATATGTGTGTTTTCCCCTATGCCTTTGTAGTTATTGGTTTCGAGTATCAGACTTGCGAAGATTTTGATGGTTTCTCAACCATTCCTTATCTTCAAACTCCCAAATCTCGCGAACTGAATGACGGACTTGAGAAAATCCTGTTGCATCTGAAAGCAGAAACTCGCCCGATTACGATGCTGTGTGAACTTTTCCCCTAGGCCATTCCAGTTATTGGTTTCGAGTATCAGAACAGTGAAAATTTTGATAGTTTCTCAACCATTCCTTAACTTCAAGCTCCCATATCTCGCGAACGGATTGACGAACTCGAGAAATTCCTGTTGCATCTGAAAACAGAAACTCGCCCTATTACAACGGTATGTGTATTTTCCCCTAGGCCATTGTAGTTATTGCTTTCTAACGTCAGAATTGCGAAAATTTTGATGGTTTCTCAACCATTCCTTAATTTCAAACTCCCATATCTCGCGAACGGAATGACGAACTCGAGAAATTCCTGTTGCATCAGAAAGTAGAAACTCGCCCGATTACAAAGAAATGTGTGTTTTTCCCCTAGGCCTTTGTAGTTATTGGTTTCGAGTTTCAGACTTTCTAAAATTTTGATAGTTCCACAAGCATTCCTTAACTTCAAACTCACATATCTCGCGAACGGATTGACGAACTCGAGAAACTGCTGTTGCATCTGAAAGCAGAAACTCGGCCGATTACAACGGTATGTGTATTTTCCCCTAGGCCGTTGTATTTATTGGTTTCTAGCGTCAGAATTGCGAAAATTTTGATGGTTTCGCAACCATTCTTTAACTTCAAACTCCCATATCTCGCGAACGGAATGACGAACTCGAAAAATTCCTGTTGCATCTGAAAGTGGAAACTCGCCCGATTACAAAGGTATGTGCATTTTTCCCCTAGGCCTTTGCAGTTATTGGTTTCGAGTATAAGACTTGCGAAAATTTTGAGCGTTTCTCAACCATTCCTTAACTTCAAACTCCCATATCTCGCGAACGGATTGACGATCTCGAGAAATTCCTGTTGCATCTGAAAGTGGAAACTCGCCCGATTACAAAGGTATGTGCATTTTCCCCCTAGGGCTTTGTAGTTATTGGTTTCGAGTATCAGAATTGCGAAAATTTTGATGGTTTCTCAACCATTCCTTAACTTCAAACTCCCATGTCTCGCGAACGGAATGACGAACTCGAGAAATTCCTGTTGCACCTGGAAGCAGAAACTCGCCCGATTACAATGGTGTGTGTACTTTTCCCCTACGTCATTCCAGTTATAGGTTTCGAGTATCAGAATTGCGAAAATTTTGATGGTTTCTCAACCATTCCTTAACGTCAAACTCCCATGTCTCGCGAACGGAATGACGAACTCGAGAAATTCCTGTTGCATCTGAAAGTGGAAACTCGCCCGATTACAAAGGTATGTGCATTTTTCCCCTAGGCCATTCCAGTTATTCGTTTCTATCATCAGAATTGCGAAAATTTCGATGGTTTCTCAACCATTCCTTAACTTCAAACTCCCATATCTCGCGAAGGGAATGACGAACTCGAGAATTTCCTATTGCATCGGAAAGCAGAAGCTCGCCCGATTACAATGGTGAGTGTACTTTTCCCCTTGGCCATTCCAGTTATTGGTTTCGAGTATCACACTAGCGAAAATTTTGATGGTTTCTCAACCATTCCTTAACTTCAAACTTCCATATCTCGCGAACGGATTGACGAACTCGAGAATTTCCTATTGCATCTGAAAGCAGAAACTCGCCCGATTACAACGGTATGCGTATTTTTGCCCTAGGCCATTGTAGTTATTGGTTTCGAGTATCAGACTTGCGAAAATTTTGATGGTGTCTCAACCATTCCTTAACTTCAAACTCCCATATCTCTCGAACGGATTGACGAACTCGAGAAATTCCTATTGCATCTGAAAGCAGAATCTCGCCCGAATACAATGGTGTGCGTACTATTCCCCTAGGCCAATCCAGTTATTGGTTTCTAGTATCAGACCAGCGAAAATTTTGAAGGTTTCCCTACCATTCCTAAACTTCAAACTCCCTAATCTCGCGAACGGATTGACGAACTCGAGAAATTCCTGTTGCATCTGAAAGTAGAAACTCGCTCGATTACAATGGTGTGTGTACTTTTCCCCTAGGCCATACCAGGTATTGGTTTTGAGTATCAGACTTGCGAAAATTTTGATGGTTTCTCAACCATTCCTTAACTTCAAACTCCCATATCTCGCGAACGGATTGACGAAGTCGAGAAATTCCTATTGCATCTGAAAGCAGAACCTCGCCCGATTTCGACGGTATGTGCATTTTTGCCCTAGGCCATAGTAGTTATTGGTTTCGAGTATCAGACTTGCGAAAATTTTGATGGTTTCTCAAGCATTCCTTAACTTCAAACTCGCAAATCTCGCGAACGGAATGACGAACTCGAGAAATTCGTGTTGCTTCTGAAAGAGGAAACTCGCCCGATTACAAAGGTACGTGTATTTTTCCCCTAGGCCTTTGTAGTTATTGGTTTCGAGTATCAGACTAGCGAAAATTTTGATGGTTTCTCAATCATTCCTTAACTTCAAACTCCCTAATCTTGCGAACGGATTGACGAACTCGAGAACTTCCTGTTGCATCTGAAAGTAGAAATTCGCTCGATTACAATGGTGTATGTACTTTTCCCCTAGGCCATTCCAGTTAATGGTTTCGAGTATCAGACCAACGAAAATTTTGATGGTATCTCAACCATTCCTTAACTTCAAACTCCCATATCTCGCGAACGGATTGACGAACTCGAGAAATTCCTGTTGTATCTGAAAGTAGAAACTCGCCCGATTACAATGGTGTGTGTACTTTTCCCCTAGGCCATTCCAGTTATTGGTTTCGAGTATCGGACTTGCGAAAATTTTGATGGTTTCTCAACCATTCCTTAACTTCACACTCCCGTATCTCGCGAACGGATTGCCGAACTCGAGAATTTCCTATTGCATCGGAAAGCAGAAGCTCGCCCGATTACAATGGTGAGTGTACTTTTCCCCTTGGCCATTCCAGTTATTGGTTTCGAGTATCACACCAGCGAAAATTTTGATGGTTTCTCAACCATTCCTTAACTTCAAACTCCCATATCTCGCGAACGGATTGACGAAGTCGAGAAATTCCTGTTGCATCTGAAAGCAGAGCCTCGCCCGATTTCGACGGTATGTGCATTTTTGCCCTAGGCCATAGTAGTTATTGGTTTCGAGTATCAGACTTGCGAAAATTTTGATGGTTTCTCAAGCATTCCTTAACTTCAAACTCGCATATCTCGCGAACGGAATGACGAACTCGAGAAATTCGTGTTGCATCTGAAAGTGGAAACTCGCCCGATTACAAAGTTATGTGCATTTTTGCCCTAGGCCATAGTAGTTATTGGTTTCGGGTATCAGACTTGCGAAAATTTTGATGGTTTCTCAAACATTCCTTAACTTCAAACTCCCATATCTCGCGAACGGAATGACGAACTGGAGAAATTCCTGTAGCATCTGAAAGTGGAAACTTGCCCGATTACAAAGGTGAGTGTACTTTTCCCCTTGGTCATTCCAGTTATTGGTTTCGAGTATCACACCAGCGAATATTTTGATGGTTTCTCAACCATTCCTTAACTTCAAACTTCCATATCTCGCGAACGGATAGACGAACTCGAGAATTTCCTATTGCATCTGAAAGCAGAAACTCGCCCGATTAGAATGGTGTGTGTACTTTCCCCAAGGCCATTCCAGTTATTGGTTTCGAGTATCAAACTTGCGAAAATTTTGATGGTTTCTCAACCATTCCTTAACTTCACACTCCCGTATCTCGCGAACGGATTGCCGAACTCGAGAAATTCCTGTTGCATCTGAATGTGGAATCTCGCCCGATTACAAAGGTATGTGCATTTTTCCCCTATGCCTTTGTAGTTATTGGTTTCGAGTATCAGACTTGCGAAGATTTTGATGGTTCCTCAACCATTCCTTAACTTCAAACTCCCAAATCTCGCGAACTGAATGACGAACTCGAGAAATTCCTGTTACATCTGAAAGTAGATACTCGCACGATTACAATGGTGTGTGTACTTTTCCCCTAGGCCATACCAGTTATTGGTTTCGAGTATCAGACTTGCGAAAATTTTGATGGTTTCTCAACCATTCCTTAACTTCAAACTACCATATCTGGCGAACGGATTGACGAACTCGAGAATTTCCTATTGCATCTGAAAGCAGAAACACGCCCGATTACAACGGTACGTGTATTTTTGACCTAGGCCATTCCAGTTATTGGTTTCGAGTATCAGACCAGCGAAAATTTTGAAGGTTTCCCTATCATTCCTTAACTTCAAACTCCCATATCTCGAGAACGGAATGACGAACTCGAGGAATTCCTGTTGCATCTGAAAGTGGAAACTCGCCCGATTACAAAGGTATGAGCATTTTTGCCCTAGGCCATAGTAGTTATTGGTTTCGAGTATCAGACTTGCGAAAATTTTGATGGTTTCTCAAGCATTCCTTAACTTCAAACTCCCATATATCGCGAAAGGAATGACGAACTGGAGAAATTCCTGTAGCATCTGAAAGTGGAAACTCGCCCGATTACAAAGGTGAGTGTACTTTTCCCCTTGGTCATTCCAGTTATTGGTTTCGAGTATCACACCAGCGAAAATTTTGATGGTTTCTCAACCATTCCTTAACTTCACACTCCCGTATCTCGCGAACGGATTGCCGAACTCGAGAAATTCCTGTTGCATCTGAATGTGGAATCTCGCCCGATTACACAGGTATGTGCATTTTTCCCCTATGCCTTTGTAGTTATTGGTTTCGAGTATCAGACTTGCGAAGATTTTGATGGTTCCTCAACCATTCCTTAACTTCAAACTCCCAAATCTCGCGAACTGAATGACGAACTCGAGAAATTCCTGTTGCATCTGAAAGTAGATACTCGCACGATTACAATGGTGTGTGTACTTTTCCCCTAGGCCATACCAGTTATTGGTTTCGAGTATCAGACTTGCGAAAATTTTGATGGTTTCTCAACCATTCCTTAACTTCAAACTACCATATCTGGCGAACGGATTGACGAACTCGCGAATTTCCTATTGCATCTGAAAGCAGAAACTCGTCCGATTACAAAGGTATGTGTATTTTTGCCCTAGGCCATAGTTGTTATTGGATTCGAGTATCAGACATGCGAAAGTTTTGATGATTTCTCAACCATTCCCTAATTTCAAACTCCCATATCTCGCGAACGGAATGACGAACTCGAGAAATTCCTGTTGCATCTGAAAGTAGAAACTCGCCCGATTACAAGGATATGTGTGTTTTTCCCCTAGGCCTTTGTAGGTATTGGTTTCGGGTATCAGACATGCGAAAATTTTGATGGTTTCTCAACCATTCCTTAACTTCAAACTCCCATATCTCGCGAACGGATTGACGAACTCGAGAAATTCCTGTTGCATCTGAAAGTAGAAACTCGCCCGATTACAATGGTGTGTGTGCTTTTCCCCTAGGCCATTCCAGTTATTGGTATCGAGCATCAGACCAGCGAAAATTTTGATGGTTTCTCAAGCAATCCTTAACTTCAAACTCCCATATCTCGCGAACGGATTGACGAACTCGAGAAATTCCTGTTGCATCTGAAAGCAGAAACTCGCCCGATTACAACGGTATGTGTATTTTCCCCTAGGCCATTGTAGTTATTGGTTTCTAACATCAGAATTGCGAAAATTTTGATGGTTTCTCAACCATTCCTTAATTTCAAACTCCCATATCTCGCGAACGGAATGACGAACTCGAGAAATTCCTGTTGCATCTGAAAGTAGAAACTCTCCCGATTACAAAGAAATGTGTGTTTTTCCCCTAGGCCTTTGTAGTTATTGGTTTCGTGTTTCAGACTTTCTAAAATTTTGATAGTTTCTCAACCGTTCCTTAACTTCAAATTCACATACCTCGCGAACGGATTGACGAAGTCGAGAAACTGCTGTTGCATCTGAAAGCAGAAACTCGGCCGATTACAACGGTATGTGTGTTTTCCCCTATGCCTTTGTAGTTATTGGTTTCGAGTATCAGAATTGCGAAGATTTTGATGGTTTCTCAACCATTCCTTAACTTCAAACTCCCATATCTCGCGAACGGAATGACGAACTCGAGAAATTCCTATTGCATCTGAAAGTAGAAACTCGCCCGATTACAAAGGTATGTGCATTTTTCCCCTAGGCCTTTGCAGTTATTGGTTTCGAGTATAAGACTTGCGAAATTTTGAGCGTTTCTCAACCATTCCTTAACTTCAAACTCCCATATCTCGCGAACGGATTGACGATCTCGAGAAATTCCTGTTGCATCTGAAAGTGGAAACTCGCCCGATTACAAAGGTATGTGCATTTTCCCCCTAGGGCTTTGTAGTTATTGGTTTCGTGTATCAGAATTGCGAAAATTTTGATGGTTTCTCAACCATTCCTTAACTTCAAACTCCCATGTCTCGCGAACGGAATGACGAACTCGAGAAATTCCTGTTGCATCTGAAAGCAGAAACTCGCCCGATTACAAAGAAATGTGTGTTTTTCCCCTAGGCCTTTGTAGTTATTGGTTTCGAGTTTCAGACTTTCTAAAATTTTGATAGTTTCTCAACCATTCCTTAACTTCAAATTCACATACCTCGCGAACGGATTGACGAACTCGAGAAACTGCTGTTGCATCTGAAAGCAGAAACTCGGCCGATTACAACGGTATGTGTGTTTTCCCCTATGCCTTTGTAGTTATTGGTTTCGAGTATCAAACTTGCGAAAATTTTGATGATTTCTCAACCATTCCTTAACTTCACACTCCCGTATCTCGCGAACGGATTGCCGAACTCGAGAATTTCCTATTGCATCGGAAAGCAGAAGCTCGCCCGATTACAATGGTGAGTGTACTTTTCCCCTTGGCCATTCCAGTTATTGGTTTCGAGTATCACACCAGCGAAAATTTTGATTGTTTCTCAACCATTCCTTAACTTCAAACACCCATGTCTCACGAACGGATTGTCGAACTCGAGAAGTTCCTCTTGCATCTGAAAGTGGAAACTCGCCCGATTACAAAGGTATGTGCATTTTTCCCCTAGGCCTTTGTAGTTATTGGTTTCGAGTATCAGACTTGCGAAAATTTTGTTGGTTTCTCAAGCAATCCTTAACTTCAAACTCACATATCTCGCGAACGGATTGACGAACTCGAGAAACGGCTGTTGCATCTGAAAGTAGAAACTCGCCCGATTACAAAGAAATGTGTGTTTTTCCCCTAGGCCTTTGTAGTTATTGGTTTCGAGTTTCAGACTTTCTAAAATTTTGATAGTTCCTCAAGCATTCCTTAACTTCAAACTCACATACCTCGCGAACGGATTGACGAACTCGAGAAACTGCTGTTGCATCTGTAAGCAGAAACTCGGCCGATTACAACGGTATGTGTATTTTCCCCTAGGCCATTGTATTTATTGGTTTCTAGCGTCAGAATTGCGAAAATTTTGATGGTTTCGCAACCATTCTTTAACTTCAAACTCCCATACCTCGCGAACGGAATGACGAACTCGAGAAATTCCTGTTGCATCTGAAAGTGGAAACTCGCCCGATTACAAAGGTATGTGCATTTTTCCCCTAGGCCTTTGCAGTTATTGGTTTCGAGTATAAGACTTGCGAAATTTTGAGCGTTTCTCAACCATTCCTTAACTTCAAACTCCCATATCTCGCGAACGGATTGACGATCTCGAGAAATTCCTGTTGCATCTGAAAGTGGAAACTCGCCCGATTACAAAGGTATGTGCATTTTTCCCCTAGGCCTTTGTAGTTATTGGTTTCGAGTATCAGAATTGCGAGAGTTTTGATGGTTTCTCAACCATTCCTTAACTTCAAACTTCCATATCTCGCGAACGGAATGACGAACTCGAGAAATTCCTGTTGCATCTGAAAGTAGAAACTCGCATGATTACAAGGGTGTGTATATTTTCCCCTAGGCCATTCCAGTTATTGGTTTCGAGTATCAGAATTGCGAAAATTTCGATGGTTTCTCAACCATTCCTTAACTTCAAACTCCCATATCTCGTGAACGGATTGACGAACTCGAGAAACTGCTGTTGCATCTGTAAGCAGAAACTCGCCCGATTACAAAGGTATGTGCATTTTTCCCCTGGGCCATTCCAGTTATTGGATTCGAGTATCAGAATTGCGAAAATTTCGATGGTTTCTCAACCATTCCTTAACTTCAAACTCCCATATCTCGTGAACGGATTGACAAACTCGAGAAATTCCTGTTGCATCTGAAAGCAGAAACTCGCCCGATTACAAAGAAATGTTTTTTTCCCCTAGACCTTTGTAGTTATTGGTTTCGAGTATCAGACTTGCGAAAATTTTGAGGGTTTCTCAACCATTCCTTAACTTCAAACTCCCATATCTCGCGAACGGATTGACGATCTCGAGAAATTCCTGTTGCATCTGAAAGCAGAAACTCGCCCGATTACAAAGAAATGTTTTTTTCCCCTAGACCTTTGTAGTTATTGGTTTCGAGTGTCAGACTTGCGAAAATTTTGAGGGTTTCTCAACCATTCCTTAACTTCAGACTCCCATATCTCGCGAACGGATTGACGAACTCGTGAAATTCCTGTTGCATTTGAAAGTGGAAACTCGCCCGATTAGGATGGTGTGTGAACTTTTCCCCTGGGCCATTCCAGTTATTGGATTCGAGTATCAGAATTGCGAAAATTTCGATGGTTTCTCAACCATTCCTTAACTTCAAACTCCCATATCTCGTGAACGGATTGACAAACTCGAGAAATTCCTGTTGCATCTGAAAGCAGAAACTCGCCCGATTACAAAGAAATGTTTTTTTCCCCTAGACCTTTGTAGTTATTGGTTTCGAGTATCAGACTTGCGAAAATTTTGGGGGTTTCTCAACCATTCCTTAACTTCAAACTCCCATATCTCGAGAACGGATTGACGATCTCGAGAAATTCCTGTTGCATCTGAAAGCAGAAACTCGCCCGATTACAAAGAAATGTTTTTTTCCCCTAGACCTTTGTGGTTATTGGTTTCGAGTATCAGACTTGCGAAAATTTTGAGGGTTTCTCAACCATTCCTTAACTTCAAACTCCCATATCTCGCGAACGGATTGACGAACTCGTGAAATTCCTGTTGCATTTGAAAGTGGAAACTCGCCCGATTAGGATGGTGTGTGAACTTTTCCCCTAGGCCATTCCAGTTATTCGTTTCTAGCATCAGAATTGCGAAAATTTCAATGGTTTCTCAACCATTCCTTAACTTCAAACTCCCATATCTCGCGAACGGATTGGCGAACTCGAAATATTCCTGTTGCATTTGAAAGTGGAAACTCGCCCGATTACAAAGGTATGTGTATTTTTCCCCTAGGCCTCTGTACTTATTGGTTTCGAGTATCAGAATTGCGAGAATTTTTATGGTTTCTCAACCATTCCTTAACTTCAAACTCCCATATCTCGCGAACGGAATGACGAGCTCGAGAAATTCCTGTTGCATCTGAAAGTAGAAACTCGCACGATTACAAGGGTGTGTATACTTTTCCCCTGGGCCATTCCAGTTATTGGATTCGAGTATCAGAATTGCGAAAATTTCGATGGTTTCTCAACCATTCCTTAACTTCAAACTCCCATATCTCGTGAACGGATTGACAAACTCGAGAAATTCCTGTTGCATCTGAAAGCAGAAACTCGCCCGATTACAAAGAACTGTTTTTTTCCCCTAGACCTTTGTAGTTATTGGTTTCGAGTATCAGACTTGCGAAAATTTTGAGGGTTTCTCAACCATTCCTTAACTTCAAGCTCCCATATCTCGCGAACGGATTGACGAACTCGAGAAATTCCTGTTGCATTTGAAAGTGGAAACTCGCCCGATTAGGATGGTGTGTATACTTTTCCCCTGGGCCATTCCAGTTATTGGATTCGAGTATCAGAATTGCGAAAATTTCGATGGTTTCTCAACCATTCCTTAACTTCAAACTCCCATATCTCGCGAACGGATAGACGAACTCGGGAAATTCCTGTTGCATCTGAAAGCAGAAACTCGCCCGATAACAACGGTATGTGTATTTTCCCCTAGGCCATTGTAGTTATTGGTTTCAAGCGTCAGAATTGCGATAATTTTGATGGTTTCTCAACCATTCCTTAACTTCAAACTCCCATATCTCGCGAAAGGAATGACGAACTCGAGAAATTCCTGTTGCATCTGAAAGTAGAAACTCGCCCGATTACAAAGATATGTGCGTTTTTCACCTAGGCCTTTGTAGTTATTGGTTTCGAGTATCAGACTTGCGAAAATTTTGATAGTTTCTCAACCATTCCTTAACTTGAAGCTCCCATATCTCGCGAACGGATTGACGATCTCGAGAAATTCCTGTTGCACCTGGAAGCAGAAACTCGCCCGATTACAACGGTATGTGTATTTTCCCCTAAGCCATTGTAGTTATTGGTTTCTAACGTCAGAATTTCGAAAATTTTGATGGTTTCTCAACCATTCCTTAATTTCAAACTCCCATATCTCGGGAACGGAATGACGAACTCGAGAAATTCCTGTTGCATCTGAAAGTATAAACTCGACCGATTACAAAGATATGTGTGTTTTTCCCCTAGGACTTTGTAGTTATTGGTTTCGAGTTTCAGACTTTCTAAAATTTTGATAGTTCCTCAAGCATTCCTTAATTTCAAACTCACATATCTCGCGAACGGATTGACGAACTCGAGAAATTCCTATTGCATCTGAAAGTGGAGACTCGCCCGATTACAAAGGTATGTGCATTTTTCCCGTAGGCCTTTGTAGTTATTGGTTTCGAGTATCAGACTTGCGAAAATTTTGATGGTTTCTCAAGCATTCATTGACTTCAAACTCCCATATCTCGCGAACGGATTGACGAACTCGAGAAATTCCTGTTGCATCTGAAAGCAGAAACTCGCCCGATTACAAAGAAATGTTTTTTTCCCCTAGGCCTTTGTAGTTATTGGTTTCGAGTATCAGACTTGCGAAAATTTTGAGGGTTTCTCAACCATTCCTTAACTTCAAACTCCCATATCTCGCGAACGGATTGACGATCTCGAGAAATTACTGTTGCATCTGAAAGTGGAGACTCGCCCGATTACAAAGGTATGTGCATTTCTCCCGTAGGCCTTTGTAGTTATTGGTTTCGAGTATCAGACTTGCGAAAATTTTGATGGTTTCTCAAGCATTCATTAACTTCAAACTCCCATATCTCGCGAACGGATTGACGAGCTCGAGAAATTCCTGTTGCATCTGAAAGTAGAAACTCGCACGATTACAAGGGTGTGTGTACTTTTCCCCTAGGCCATTCCAGATATTGGATTCGAGTATCAGAATTGCGAAAATTTTGATGGTTTCTCAACCATTCCTTAACTTCAAACTCCCATATCTCGCGAACGGATTGACGAGCTCGAGAAATTCCTGTTGCATCTGAAAGCAGAAACTCGCCCGATTACAACGATATGTGCGTTTTTCACCTAGGCCTTTGTAGTTATTGGTTTCGAGTATCAGACTTGCGAAAATTTTGATAGTTTCTCAACCATTCCTTAACTTCAAGCTCCCATATCTCGCGAACGGATTGACGAACTCGAGAAATTCCTGTTGCACCTGGAAGCAGAAACTCGCCCGATTACAATGGTGTGTGTATTTTCCCCTAGGGCATTGTAGTTATTGGTTTCTAGCGACAGAATTGCGAAAATTTTGATGGTTTCTCAACCATTCCTTAAATTCAAACTCCCATATCTCGCGAACGGAATGACGAACTCCAGAAATTCCGGTTGCATCTGAAAGTGGAAACTCGCCCGATTACAAAGGTATGTGCATTTTTCCCCTAGGCCTTTGCAGTTATTGGTTTCGAGTATCAGACTTGCGAAAATTTTGATGGTTTCTCAACCATTCCTTATCTTCAAACTCCCATATCTCGCGAACGGATTGACGAACTCCAGAAATTCCTGTTGCATTTGAAAGTAGACACTCGCCCGATTAGAATGGTGTGTGTACTTTTCCCCTAGGCCATTCCAGTTATTCGTTTCTATCATCAGAATTGCGAAAATTTCGATGGTTTCTCAACCATTCCTTAACTTCAAACTCCCATATCTCGCGAAGGGAATGACGAACTCGAGAAATTCCTATTGCATCTGAAAGTAGAAACTCGCCCGATTACAAAGATATGTGTGTTTTTCCCCTTGGCCGTTCCGGTTATTGGTTTCGAGTATCAGAATTGCGAAAATTTTGATGGTTTCTCAACCATTCCTTAACTTCAAACACCCATGTCTCACGAACGGATTTTCGAAGTCGAGAAATTCCTGTTGCATCTGAAAGTGGAAACTCGCCCGATTACAAAGGTATGTGCATTTTTCCCTTAGGCCTTTGTAGTTCTTGGTTTCGAGTATCAGACTTGCGAAAATTTTGATGGTTTCTCAAGCAATCCTTAACTTCAAACTCCCATATCTCGCGAACGGATTGACGAACTCGAGAAATTCCTGTTGCATCTGAAAACAGAAACTCGCCCTATTACAACGGTATCTGTATTTTTCCTAGGCCATTGTAGTTATTGGTTTCTAACGTCAGAATTGCGAAAATTTTGATGGTTTCTCAACCATTCCTTAATTTCAAACTCCCATATCTCGCGAACGGAATGACGAACACGAGAAATTCCTGTTGCATCAGAAAGTAGAAACACGCCCGATTACAAAGAAATGTGTGTTTTTCCCCTAGGCCTTTGTTGTTATTGGTTTCGAGTTTCAGACTTTCTAAAATTTTGATAGTTCCTCAAGCATTCCTTAACTTCAAACTCACATATCTCGCGAACGGATTGACGAACTCGAGAAACTGCTGTTGCATCTGAAAGCAGAAACTCGGCCGATTACAACGGTATGTGTATTTTCCCCTAGGCCATTGTAGTTATTGGTTTCGAGTATCAGACTTGCGAAAATTTTGATGGTTTCTCAAGCATTCCTTAACTTCAAACTCCCATATCTCGCGAAAGGAATGACGAACTCGAGAAATTCCTGTTGCATCTCACAGTAGAAACTCGCCCGATTACAACGATATGTGCGTTTTTCACCTAGGCCTTTGTAGTTATTGGTTTCGAGTATCAGACTTGCGAAAATTTTGATAGTTTCTCAACCATTCCTTAACTTCAAGCTCCCATATCTCGCGAACGGATTGACGAACTCGAGAAATTCCTGTTGCACCTGGAAGCAGAAACTCGCCCGATTACAATGGTGTGTGTATTTTCCCCTAGGCCATTGTTGTTATTGGTTTCTAGCGTCAGAATTGCGAAAATTTTGATGGTTTCTCAACCATTCCTTAAATTCAAACTCCCATATCTCGCGATAGGAATGACGAACTCCAGAAATTCCTGTTGCATCTGAAAGTGGACACTCGCCCGATTACAAAGGTATGTGCATTTTTCCCCTAGGCCTTTGCAGTTATTGGTTTCGAGTATCAGACTTGCGAAAATTTTGATGGTTTCTCAACCATTCCTTATCTTCAAACTCCCATATCTCGCGGACGGATTGACGAACTCCAGAAATTCCTGTTGCATCTGAAAGTAGACACTCGCCCGATTAGAATGGTGGGTGTACTTTTCCCCTAGGCCATTCCAGTTATTCGTTTCTATCATCAGAATAGCGAAAATTTCGATGGTTTCTCAACCATTCCTTAACTTCAAACTCCCATATCTCGCGAACGGAATGACGAACTCGAAAAATTCCTGTTGCATCTGAAAGTGGAAACTCGCCCGATTACAAAGGTATGTGCATATTTCCCCTAGGCCTTTGTAGCTATTGGTTTCGAGTATCAGACTTGCGAAAATTTTGATAGTTTCTCAAGCATTCCTTAACTCCAAAATCCGATATTTCGCGAACGGATTGACGATCTCGAGAAATTCCTGTTGCACCTGGAAGCAGAAACTCGCCCGATTACAATGGTGTGTGCACTTTTCCCCTAGGTCATTCCAGTTATTGGTTTCGGGTATCAGACTTGCGAAAATTTTGATAGTTTCTCAACCATTCCTTAACTTCAAGCTCACATATCTCGCGAACGGATTGACGAACTCGAGAAATTCCTGTTGCACCTGGAAGCAGAAACTCGCCCGATTACAATGGTGTGTGTATTTTCCACTAGGCCATTGTATTTATTGGTTTCTAGCGTCAGAATTGCGAATATTTTGATGGTTTCGCAACCATTCTTTAACTTCAAACTCCCATATCTCGCGAACGGAATGACGAACTCGAAAAATTCCTGTTGTATCTGAAAGTAGAAGCTCGCCCGATTACAATGCTGTGTGTACTTTTCCCCTAGGCCACTCCAGTTGTTGTTATCGAATATCAGACTTACAAAAATTTTGATGGTTTCTCAACCATCCCTTAACTCCAAAATTCGATATTTCGCGAACGGATTGACGAACTCGAGAAATTCCTGTTGCATCTGAAAGTAGAAACTCGCCCGATTACAATGGTGTGTGTACTTTTCCAGCTAGGCCATTCCAGTTATTGGTTTCGAGTATCAGACCAGCGAATATTTTGATGGTTTCTCAACCATTCCTTAGCATCAAACTCCCATATCTCGCGAACGGATTGACGAACTCGAGAAATTCCTGTTGCATCTGAAAGTGGAAACTCGCCCGATTACAAAGGTATGTGCATATTTCCCCTAGGCCTTTGTAGCTATTGGTTTCGAGTATCAGACTTGCGAAAATTTTGATAGTTTCTCAAGCATTCCTTAAATTCAAACTCCCATATCTCGCGAACGGATTGACGAACTCGAGAAATTCCTGTTGCATCTGAAAGCAGAAACTCGCCCGATTGCAACGGTATGTGTATTTTCCCCTAGGCCATTGTAGCTATTGGTTTCGAGTATCAGACTTGCGAAAATTTTGATGGTTTCTCAAGCATTCATTGACTTCAAACTCCCATATCTCGCGAACGGATTGACGAACTCGAGAAATTCCTGTTGCATCTGAAAGCAGAAACTCGCCCGATTACAAAGAAATGTTTTTTTCCCCTAGGCCTTTGTAGTTATTGGTTTCGAGTATCAGACTTGCGAAAATTTTGAGGGTTTCTCAACCATTCCTTAACTTCAAACTCCCATATCTCGCGAACGGATTGACGATCTCGAGAAATTACTGTTGCATCTGAAAGTGGAGACTCGCCCGATTACAAAGGTATGTGCATTTCTCCCGTAGGCCTTTGTAGTTATTGGTTTCGAGTATCAGACTTGCGAAAATTTTGATGGTTTCTCAAGCATTCATTAACTTCAAACTCCCATATCTCGCGAACGGATTGACGAGCTCGAGAAATTCCTGTTGCATCTGAAAGCAGAAACTCGCCCGATTACAAAGGTATGTGCATTTTTCCCCTAGGCCTTTGTAGCTATTGGTTTCGAGTATCAGACTTGCGAAAATTTTGATGGATTCTCAACCATTCCTTAACTTCAAACTCCCATTTCCCGCGAACGGATTGCCGAACTCGAGAAATTCCTGTTGCATCTGAAAGTAGAAACTCGCACGATTACAAGGGTGTGTATACTTTTCCCCTAGGCCATTCCAGTTATTGGTTTCGAGTATCAGAATTGCGAAAATTTCGATGGTTTCTCAACCATTCCTTAACTTCAAACTCCCATATCTCGTGAACGGATTGACGAACTCGAGAAATTCCTGTTGCATCTGAAAGTAGAAACTCGCACGATTACAAGGGTGTGTGTACTTTTCCCCTAGGCCATTCCAGATATTGGTTTCGAGTATCAGAATTGCGAAAATTTTGATGGTTTCTCAACCATTCCTTAACTTCAAACTCCCATATCTCGCGAACATATTGGCGAACTCGAGAAATTCCTGTTGCATCTGAAAGCAGAAACTCGCCCGATTACAAAGGTATGTGCATTTTTCCCCTAGGCCTTTGTAGCTATTGGTTTCGAGTATCAGACTTGCGAAAATTTTGATGGATTCTCAACCATTCCTTAACTTCAAACTCCCATTTCCCGCGAACGGATTGCCGAACTCGAGAAATTCCTGTTGCATCTGAAAGTAGAAACTCGCCCGATTACAACGATATGTGCGTTTTTCACCTAGGCCTTTGTAGTTATTGGTTTCGAGTATCAGACTTGCGAAAATTTTGATGGTTTCTCAACCATTCCTTATCTTCAAACTCCCATATCTCGCGAACGGATTGACGAACTCCAGAAATTCCTGTTGCATTTGAAAGTAGACACTCGCCCGATTAGAATGGTGTGTGTACTTTTCCCCTAGGCCATTCCAGTTATTCGTTTCTATCATCAGAATTGCGAAAATTTCGATGGTTTCTCAACCATTCCTTAACTTCAAACTCCCATATCTCGCGAAGGGAATGACGAACTCGAGAAATTCCTATTGCATCTGAAAGTAGAAACTCGCCCGATTACAAAGATATGTGTGTTTTTCCCCTTGGCCGTTCCAGTTATTGGTTTCGAGTATCAGAATTGCGAAAATTTTGATGGTTTCTCAACCATTCCTTAACTTCAAACACCCATGTCTCACGAACGGATTTTCGAAGTCGAGAAATTCCTGTTGCATCTGAAAGTGGAAACTCGCCCGATTACAAAGGTATGTGCATTTTTCCCTTAGGCCTTTGTAGTTATTGGTTTCGAGTATCAGACTTGCGAAAATTTTGATGGTTTCTCAAGCAATCCTTAACTTCAAACTCCCATATCTCGCGAACGGATTGACGAACTCGAGAAATTCCTGTTGCATCTGAAAGTGGAAACTCGCCCGATTTCAAGGGTATGTGCATTTTTCCCCTAGGCCTTTGTAGTTATTGGTTTCGAGTATCAGACTTGCGAAAATTTTGAGGGTTTCTCAACCATTCCTTAACTTCAAACGCCCACATCTCGCGAACGGATTGACGAACTCGAGAAATTCCTGTTGCATCTGAAAGTAGAAACTCGCCCGATTACAAAGATATGTGTGTTTTCCCCTAGGCCATTGTAGTTATTGGTTTCGAGTATCAGACTTGCGAAAATTTTGAGGGTTTCTCAACCATTCCTTAACTTCAAACTCCCATATCTTGCGAACGGATTGACGTACTCGAGAAATTCCTGTTGCATCTGAAAGTAGAGACTCGCCCGATTAGAATGGTGTGTTTACTTTTCCCCTAGGGCATTACAGTTATTCGTTTCGAGCATCAGAATTGCGAAAATTGCGATGGATTCTCAACCATTCCTTAACTTCAAACTCCCATATCTCGCGAACGGATTGACGAACTCGAGAAATTCCTGTTGCATCTGAAAGCAGAAACTCGCCCGATTACAATGGTGTGTGCACTTTTCCCCTAGGCCATAGTAGTTATTGGTTTCGAGTTTCAGACTTTCTAAAATTTTGATAGTTCCTCAAGCATTCCTTAACTTCAAACTCACATATCTCGCGAACGGATTGACGAACTCGAGAAACTGCTGTTGCATCTGAAAGCAGAAACTCGGCCGATTACAACGGTATGTGTATTTTCCCCTAGGCCATTGTATTTATTGGTTTCTAGCGTCAGAATTGCGAAAATGTTTCTGGTTTCGCAACCATTCTTTAACTTTAAACTCCCATATCTCGCGAACGGAATGACGAACTCGAGAAATTCCTGTTGCATCTGAAAGTGGAAACTCGCCCGATTACAAAGGTATGTGCATTTTTCCCCTAGGCCTTTGCAGTTATTGGTTTCGAGTATAAGACTTGCGAAAATTTTGAGCGCTTCTCAACCATTCCTTAACTTCAAACTCCCATATCTCGCGAACGGATTGACGATCTCGAGAAATTCTTGTTGCATCTGAAAGTGGAAACTCGCCCGATTACAAAGGTATGTGCATTTTCCCCCTGGGGCTTTGTAGTTATTGGTTTCGAGTATCAGAATTGCGAAAATTTTGATGGTTTCTCAACCATTCCTTAACTTCAAACTCCCATGTCTCGCGAACGGAATGACGAACTCGAGAAATTCCTGTTGCATCTGAAAGTGGAAACTCGCCCGATTACAAAGGTATGTGCATTTTTACCCTAGGCCTTTGTAGTTATTGGTTTCGAGTATCAGAATTGCGAGAATTTTGATAGTTTCTCAACCATTCCTTAACTTCAAACTCCCATATCTCGCGAACGGATTGGCGAACTCGAGAAATTCCTGTTGCATCTGAAAGTGGAAACTCGCCCGATTACAAAGGTATGTGCATTTTTCCCCTAGGCCTTTGTAGTTATTGGTTTCAAGTATCAGACTTGCGAAAATTTTGATGGTTTCTCAAGCATTCCTTAACTTCAAACTCCCATATCTCGCGAAAGGAATGACGAACTCGAGAAATTCCTGTTGCATCTGACAGTAGAAACTCGCCCGATTACAACGATATGTGCGTTTTTCACCTAGGCCTTTGTAGTTATTGGTTTCGAGTATCAGACTTGCGAAAATTTTGATAGTTTCTCAACCATTCCTTAACTTCAAGCTCCCATATCTCGCGAACGGATTGACGAACTCGAGAAATTCCTGTTGCACCTGGAAGCAGAAACTCGCCCGATTACAATGGTGTGTGTATTTTCCCCTAGGGCATTGTAGTTATTGGCTTCTAGCGTCAGAATTGCGAAAATTTTGATGGTTTCTCAACCATTCCTTAAATTCAAACTCCCATATCTCGCGAACGGAATGACGAACTCCAGAAATTCCTGTTGCATCTGAAAGTGGAAACTCGCCCGATTACAAAGGTATGTGCATTTTTCCCCTAGGCCTCTGCAGTTATTGGTTTCGAGTATCAGACTTGCGAAAATTTTGATGGTTTCTCAACCATTCCTTATCTTCAAACTCC